>NC_056576.1:4210322-4350322 GCF_018340385.1 Cyprinus carpio | reverse complement strand
TTCCCATCCATAGGTATTTAAGAACATATGTTACTTGAAGTTGAAGAGCTCGAATAAAATTTTTTCACCTAAAAAATCAAAATCTTTCATTTTTCCACTCTCATCTTTCCACACACACACACACACACACACACACACACACACACACACACACACACACACACACACATATACATTAAATATTAAATATTTGTTTGCACTTGAGTTTCAATGTAAAATCTGTAGTACGAAGTAAAATCAGCTGAGAATAAATTGTCAAATAATAACAATTTGCATTATGTCCTCCGTTACTGTAATGTAATAATTTTTAGTTAAATCAGCATAAACTAAAGGCAGTACAACAAATAACATTTATTTATATAAGACAAAAATGCATATAAAATATTTATTACTTTTTCTTCAAAAAATATATAATTAAAAAAATTACGTTTATATATTAGTTCCAATATAAAATCTGTATTCTGAAGGAAAATCTACTCTAAAGTATTAATCTAACAGTGTTTGTCAAGTCACATTTATTTCTATAGCGCTTTATTCAATATAGATTGTTTTAAAGCAGCTTTACAGATAAACAGTAAAGTAACAGTAATTAATGCTGTAAAATTAATCCGTTATGAAACTAATTCAGTTTTAGCTGTAAAGAAGACAATAGTGTCATTATTCAGATTTATTCATTTTTCATCTGACAGTCAAATCAATAATATTACAGAATATGAATTTTTTTTTTGTTTTGTTTTTATTGAATGAAGTGGTGTTTGTGTAGCTCATGTAGAAGTGTGTGTGTGTGTGTGTGTGTGTGTGTGTGTGTGTGTGTGTGTGTGTGTGTGTGTGTGTGGAGGCTGCTTTTGGAAACTGGGAATGCAAAATGTTTGTCTCTCGTGTCATTCTTGAAGGTGCGCACATTTCTCCACATGTCAGATGGTCAGCGGTGTGTGTGTGTGTGTGTGTGTGAACTCTGAGGAATGCCGCTCTAAATATAACTCCAGGATCCTGATGCTGGTACACACAGTGACCTGCTGCCATGTTCAGCTACACTGGAACTTTTGGCCCTCTAGTGGTGGAAGCATAAAACAAAAGTTACTTGCATGTCGCTGTGTGAGTGGTGCTTCGGTTCTGCTGTTCTGATCGGATGAATCGGTTGTGAACATGTTTACAGATGATCGCTTTATCAGTGAAAATGTCACTAGCGACATGGAAACTGTCCCTGAGCTCAGTCACGAAGTCTCGGCTGTGAGGAACAGACTTACACACACTGGATGAAGATCCTACTTTATGTAATTTTCGCAACTTTCAAATCTCTTTTATGGAGATTTTGTCTGCAGAAAGATTTTCCATCGAACTTGCATTCCTTCTGTTGAACTGCTCTTCTGTTCCTCACAGCCTTGTCTTCATTCCTGTCACAAATTAAATATGGTGCTACAAAAGATGAATATCTGGGAAAATATCTAAGTAGCTTATATGCTGTTGTTGTTTTGACTCTGTTTTGATAATTATTGGTTGAAAATAATGTTACAATAGTTTGGCAAAGCTGCCGTGTTATTTTGGTATCATTGAGATACTATTACAGTTATTATCAATATTTATTTTATTTTAAGTTTTCTTTTATTTTAGTGCAATTTTCAGTAATTTTGTTTGTTTTAATTTAATTTTTTTGTTCTTAATGTGTTATAATTTTTTTTTAATATGTCTGTATACATTTCTAATAATTGTTTTTTTAGTTTTATATGTAACTATTTTAGTGCATAAATTCAAAATATAGTTAGCTAACCTGCAATGCTGCTTTTCACAGTAATATTGTAAAATATATTTCACAATATTACTGTTTTGAAAGTTAAAGAGACGGTACTTATAATAAAAATGCAAATCAATATAGTTTTCATTTCACAGCGTTAGCCGTGCACTGACTAGATTCATGTGTAATGTCAGCTTTGCAGGGTTATTAAAATAAACTTAAAAACCTTTAAAATAAAAACAACATATTATAAATAAATATATATATATATATATATTGTCTTCTTCTAGCTCTCAGCGGGAGGCGGTCGCATTTCTTTCCTTCCTCTCCTCCCTCCCTGCCTTCCCTGCGTTTGCTTGGTTTCTCTTGTCTTGTCTACTTTGAGAGACTCTTTCTGCACTGCTCTCCTAAACTCGAACATGGATTTTGATTAAATTGGTCTCTCAACAAACCCGCAATTGACACCATCTTCCCCTGACTAGAGCTTGGGTTCGGGGGAAACTGACTGCCCTGCCGGAACGTTCGCAGCGCTGGCTACACGATGGACTCGTGTGGCGAATTGGCGGGTCGTGTGTCCTGCGGCTCTTTCCGTGGAGGACATTGAAGACATCTACCTATTCTCGGAACCATGATAACAGGTTTGATGATTGGATAGGCTTTGCCCTGGGTTATCGGAAAATTCAGAAGACGGGTCACAGCTTTCCAAAGCCTCAACAAGGCTGCCCGTCATGATTGAAGCAGTGGGGGGCAGTAGTGGTCAGCATTTGAGACTGAGACTATTACACCGCAATATGGATAACATCATGAAGAAGCTCACGGCTTTGGAAAGGAAATTGGGAGAATTTGGAGACCAAAATGGACAATTTGAACATCATAGTGACCGTTTAAATTGATGGAATGCGGGGGCTACTAGACCAAACAAACTGGTATCTGATCTTTTCTTAGTTTTAATACTTCTTTCGGCTTTCTCTACGCAGCCTTGCCCTTGGCTGGATAACAAATATCTCCCGGGTGAGCACGGGCAGCGAGACGCTCTCGCATTCCTCACCCCCTCCCACATACACACCTGATGAGTGTTGACTCTGTCTAGGACCTGGCCAAGCTGTCTCCATGGCAACTTGCTGTTGACGCTCTATTAAATCTGCGTAATGAGGCATCTATTAGAATCGCAACTATCCGGCCTACACCATACACTAACTCTTGACATATCAGATGCATTCATTCAACCCAACCCCATCCTCTCGCCTTCGCCCGCTTTGTTCCACTAAGTTCCCCCCACTGGCCGAGGGGTCTGTTACCAGCGCTGTAATGGCTGCTAGGGACCGGATGCTGATTGCCCTGGGCTGTGATCACCTCGATCCCCAACTTCCGTCCCCAGTTGGCAAAGTATGTGTTATGTGTATTGATTATGTGCTTTTTGTGGCTGAGGTGTTTTTCCTGTCCTCAAACGGTGCTGCTCCCAAAGGAGCACAGTCTGGGTGTTGGTTTTTTCCTCCCTCTATTTCCTAATGTTTTCTTGCTGTTATCTCTTCCCACCCCCCCCCAACCCACTGTATTATTCGTTTGCCTTGTGCCCACATGTGCAATGGACAATAAATTTGATCTAATCGAATCGAAATCTAATTATATCGTATATTTATTTATAATATGTTTTTATTTTTAAAGGTTTTTAGTTTTATTTTATAACCCCTGCAAAGCTGACATTACACATGAAAAACTATCTAGTCAGTGCACGGCTAACGCTATGAAATGAAAACTATATTGATTTGCATTTTTATAATAAGTACCGTCTCTTTAACTTTTTGCTTGCAGACTCTTTTGGGTTTGAGGATTGATTGTTGTGGCTTCAAGCTTCTGACCCCAGCGTATAGTAGTATCCTGATTATCTTCCCTTAATTTACAGATACGACCAGCAAAATCCGTCCCCACAGCTCTAAAATATATAAAGTATTCCATCTCCAAGTTTATTGGAGTGTGTTTTACTAGGAAATATTATTTCACAATTCTGTGTTTAATTCAATGTGTTACGTTCCATTGTAATAATCTCTCGAGTACTAAAATAAATATCTATGAAAAACACAAAAACACCATTTTTACAACAATTATTTTCTTTAATCACTGTTAAATTACAGCTATCAAAATGCCTTCCGGTCGCCCGATTCCTGAGTTTTTTCAGTATCTCACACAGACGGGGAATGTGCTGGTGTTTCTGCTCTGCCCTGCAGCGCCGCCGCTGTTAAATTTTACTGTCCTCATTTTTCTTCCTTTGATGCAGCGAGTGTTGTTTGAAGATCAGCCGCTGTTTAATTGGCTGTGAAATACCTCTGTGGATCGGATCGGCCCGGGCTTGTGCTCGTGAACACTGGGGGGAAGCGGGTCACAGGACGGGGATCGCTGCAGGGCCGGAGCGGTGAATGGGGGAATGTGCTTTGCTTTGGGTTAAAAGTTTAGGCCAGGACTCAGAAGGCCACCAGTGTGGGAGATGTGGTTTAGCGAGGTCAAACCCTGCTAGTATTAAACCTAAAACCACCAAAGTAATGACTGGGGGTCTTGACAATCAAGAAATTGATACTTTTACTCATCAAGGATGCATTAAGATCAAAAGTAACAGTTAAGACATTTATAATGTTGCAAAAGATTTATATTTAAAATAAATGCTGTTCTTCTTTCTATGCATCAAAGAATCCTGAAATATAAAGTGTATCACGGTTTCCACAAAAATATTGTGCAGCACAACTGTTTTCAACATTGATAATAATCAGAAATGTTTCTTGAGCAGCAAATCATCATATTAGAATGATTTCTGAAGATCATGTGACACTGAAGACTGGAGTAATTTTAAAATCTAATTTAAATAATGTATCATAGCGAACCCAAACACTACATGTAATACTAAACGTTTAATATTTCAAAAACATTTTTAAAAATGTGTCTTATATAATTATAAACGCATTGCAACTGCACAATTAATTCATATGCAACGAATGAAAATTAAGCATATCTATAATGAACATTTGTTTTGTATCACCTGCCATCTTTTGACCTATTGTTTTATCATTTCATATCTACTTTATCCAAACTTCTTTTTTCTTTTATCCTAATGTTTTGTTGGTGACGTGTGTTTGTGCACCTTTCTTTGCCATAAATATCACTTGCTTTGGTGTTTGTTTATCTAAAATAATGGCGTTTAGATAATTATGCTTTTTAGGCTCACTGAGTCTTTTTCATTCTAGTGGATTATTTAAATTGTCCCAATTTAAAGAAGTGCATGAAATTACTCCGATGTGCCTTATAAAATATAAAATATCCACTAGGACAAAACGTGAAAAGATCTGCTAGTAAGCCAGACGTATAAATGATCTTAAAATGAGAAAATGACTACTGTAGATTATTTTTCTCCTCCCACTGGCGGATATATTTACATGTTGTAATCATAAACTCACTTCATTTTGATTCAGAAAACAAGGCTTAATATCTGATGTTATTTTAGTTCGCAAGTAAATGGATTACAGATTAGATTACTGAAGAAAAGCATTTTTTGCAGTGTATTCAGAAAGTAGAGTAAAAGGTTATTTCCGTATTCCAGTGTTTGGAAGCAGATTTATTCAAACGTAAGCTGTTTTTAATGAATTAAAAGTAGATCTGTTGAAGTGTTGCTATTTTAAGACATTTACATTTAGAGACTATATTGACGTATTTCTCCATTCAATTTATTCCTTAAAAAGTCTTATGTACCTTCATCAAACCTGCGGAGACCCTGTGAATGATTGAGGCGCTCCACTGAGCGAACAGCTAGATACACAAGAACACAGATGTTTACTTCTGCTGCAGTTCGTTTATTCACAAATAAAAGTCTGTTTAAGTTGGAGAACTCCGTTCAAAGTGAGAACTGATTCTGTTTGGATGGCTCTATCAGGTGTGTATACACACACACACACACACACACATGCAGTGGGAATGATATCATTGGTTTCACAGCGTTGGATTCTCTCAAAACCACATTAAACGAGCAGCTTATAAAAGCTGGATTCCTGAGCTCCGTTCTGGCTCCTCCGCGGCGCTCTTCTCTTTCTTGTCCTCTTCATAGTGCTTTTAAAGCTGGAATTCCTGAATTGATTGCAAAATGCAGACAAGTGAAGCCCTGTGGTGACCGAGAGAAAGTGAGGAGGAGAGATTTGGCAAGAAAAAAAAAACCTTTGGGAATTATCCTGACACTTGTGTATTTAAGAGGTGGAATGAACTTTATTGGGTGTTTGGCCATCTGAAGTTTTCACATCACAGGATGCATTTACTATCACAGGATGGGTTTTTAGATTTAGATATCAAATTTGATAGTTTTAATATAAATCTGAATAGTACTGTTCGAGTTCGGTGTTGATTCGATTTTTTAATGTCTCTTTTAGGCTGCATTTATTTGATCAAAAATACAGTAAAACAGTGACATATTATTACAGTTTAAAATAACAGTGTTCTATATGTATATCTGTTAAACTGTAATTTATTTCTGTGAGTCAAAGCTGAATTTTCAGCATCATAACTTCAGTCTTCAATGTCACATGATCTTCAGAAATCATTCTTATTTGCTGCTAGGGAAACATTTCTGATTATTATCAATGTTGAACACAGTTGTGCTGCTTCATATTTTTGTGGAAACTGTGATACACTTGTTCAGGATTAGTTGATTTATTAGAAAGTTCAGAAGAACAGTATTTGTTTGAAATTAGACCGTCACTTCTGATTAAATGAAGGTAACCATGCTAAATAAAAGTATTAATTTCTTTAAATAAAAAAAAAAACACTTACTGACTGTAAGTATAGATATATTTAATTATATATATATATATATATATATAATATATATAGATATATATATATATATATATATATATATATATATATATATATATCTATATATACACATATATATATAGTATATATATATACATATATATATATATATATATATATATATAAAATTTGATACTTTTTTTTTAGAATTTTTAATGTATAATGTGTGATGTGACGTGACGTGAACATTCAGCCAAGTATGGTGACCCATACTCAGAATTCGTGCTCTGCATTTAACCCATCCGAAGTGCACACACACAGAGCAGTGGTTAAATACAACTGACACTGTGAACACACACCCGGAGCAGTGGGCAGCCATTTTATGCTGCGGCGCCCGGGGAGCAGTTGGGGGTTCGATGCCTTGCTCAAGGGCACCTAAGTCATATTGAAGGTGGAGAGAGGAAGAACTGTACATGCACTCCCCCCCACCCCACAATTCCAGCCGGCCCGAGACTCGAACTCACCAACCCTTCGATTGGGAGTCCGTTAGGCCTAACCTTTCCCTGATTAAAGCAACCAGTTAGGCCACGACGACTTCCACGACTTTGTATAGATAGATATAGATATACAGAAACACTATTTGATCACATTTATTATATATATATATATATTATATATTATAGAAATTTTTTTTCCAAATAAAATTTTTTTTTTCCCCTCAAAATTTTTAATTCCACTCACATTTTTTAATTCCTCTTTTAGGCCTTTAAGGCCTCTCTCACCTCAAAAGAAACATCTCTTTCTAAAAGAGAAACTGACTCAAATAAGTCCCAGAGACGCTGCTGCATTAGATCTTGTTAGCACAGACAGAGTAGAGCGGAGGTTTCTGCTGAGCATGACTCTGTTCTTTCTGTTGTTTTTGCGGCAGCAGCAAGCAGAGGCATGCGTCGCAGCGCACATACTGTACAGGTCACACCTTGCTATGAAAAAGACATTTCCCATTTCCATCTCCCCCCTCTGGTCTCAAAAACTCCCACAATCCCCTTAGAGAACTGTAGCATCCCGTCAACACGTCGACCCTCCATTTATCAGCAAAATCTTGCATCATGATATGAGTCATTTTAGTAAATAAACACACGCAGAACAGTAATTTTGTTGCAAATGAACTTTATGGACAAAAATCTAAATATCAGAAGAAATAAAATAAGAAGAAAAAAAAAGAATATATGTGACCCTGGAGCACAAAACCAGCCTTAAGTGTAAATTTTTCAAAACTAAGAGTTATACATCATCTGTAAGATGAATAAATTATATTTCCATTGATGTATGGTTTGTTAGAAGGACAATATTTGTTTGAGATACAACTATTTGAAAATCTGGAATCTGAGGGTGCAAAAAAATCTAAATATTGAGAAAATCATCTTTAAAGTTGTTCAAATGAAGTTCTTAGCAATGCACATTACTAACCACAAAATAAGTTTTGATATATTTACTGTAGGAAATGTACAAAATATCTTCATGGAACATGATCTTTACTTAATATCCTAATGATTTTTGACATAAAAGAAAAATTGATAATTTTAACCCATACAATGTATTGTTGGCTGTTGCTACAAATATACCCCAGAGACTTAAGACTGCTTTAGTGCTCCAGGGACACATATCATAAATCAGATATGCAAATTCATCTACCGCGGTATAATGGATGTAACAACTGCCTTTCCAGCTCTCTTTAACTCCGTTTAAACCCACTCCACAGATTTTCCCTCGATCAGCACAGAAGATGTGAGAAAGCGTGTGGATCCGGGTTGTTAGTGCTTGAACACTTTGGGTAGATCGGATTCACGGTTCTTATGGAATAACAGGATACGGATCAAAACAGGAATGTTTTCATGTGGCGAATGAAAGCACAGGAAGAAGCGGCTAATTGAGCTGCCTCTCGGAGCCCGAGGACAGGCTGGAAACTCCTCACTCACGCTTCACATCACAACTGAACCTGTCACAGATCATGCTCACATGCACAGATTCCCGCTGTAAACCTGTCCAGATTTAACCGTGCACTATTACCTGGAGTATTGGGATATGCTATGATCTTGGGTCCGCTTTTGAATAATAATGTCAAATTAGTTTCATATTTTAGAAATTATATTTTTGTAATAAATATATAGATATTATAATCTACATATGTTATTAATATATAGAAATTATATATATATATATATATATATCACACAGTATTATATATATATATAATATATATATATATATATATATATATATACACAGTACATGTCAAAAAGTTTGGAAAACATTACTATTTTTAATGTTTTTGAAAGAAGTTTCTTCTGCTCATCAAGCCTGCATTTATTTGATCAAAAATACAAGAAAAAAATTTAATATTGTGATATATTATTACAATTTAAAATAATTGTTTTTAAATTTATTATACTATAAATTATCATTTATTTCTGTGATGCAAAGCTGAATTTTTAGGATCATTATCACATGATCCTTTAGAAATCATTCTAATATCATGATTCATTATCAAAGTTGGAAAAAACAGTTCTGCTGCTTAATATTTTTTCAGAACATGTGATACTTTTTTAGGAAACTTTGATGAATAAAAAGTAAAAAAAAAAAAGAAAAAAAAAAAAAAAACCTATGTTTTTAAAATATAAATATTTTGTAATAACAATATACACTACTGGTGAGTAATGTGGGGTCAGTAATTTTTTTTTTTATTTTTTTTTTAAATAAAATCAATACTTTTATTCAGCAAGGATGTGTTAAATTGATAAAAAGTGATAGTAAAGAAAATATATTATTAGAATTTTTTTTTTATTTTGAATAAATGCAGTTCTTTTTAACCTTTTATTCATCAAATATATTAGGCAGCAGAACTGTTTCCAACACTCATAATAAATCAGAATATTAGAATGATTTCTAAATGATCATGTGATAGACTGGATGTTACATGTGACACTGAAGGCTGGAGTAATGATGCTGAAAAATTCAGCTTTGCATCGCAGGAATAAATTTTTATTTTTTTTTAAGTATATTCAAATAGAAAACTATTAATTTAAGTTGTAATAATATTTCACAATATTACTGTTTTTTTCTGTATTTTTGATCAAATAAATGCAGGCTTGATGAGCAGAAGAAACTTCTTTCAAAAACATTAAAAATAGTAATGTTTCCAAACTTTTGACCTGTACTGTGTATATATACATATATATATATATATATATATATATATATATATATATATATATATATATAGTTATATATCATATATTATATATAGATATAGTTTTTCAATTTTATTTTCTATATTAGTAACACTTTCCAATTAGTTAAGTACTTTAGTTAACAATTAAAATAATTTATAAAGCATTTATTAATCTTAGTTAGTGTTAATTTCAACTAATACATTATTCAAACTTGTTAATTTAATTTATTGTATTTGAACATAACATTTTTATTAATTAACATAAATGAAGATTAATAAATACTTTATTGTATTGTACAGTTGTATTGTTCATTTAAAGTTAATAATCTAAATTTTATAATGATATGTTTACAGTTGTGTAATGTAATGCATGTTTTGAATGTAATATAATGATTGTAGTATACATATTTTTATCATGAACAATACTTTTACAGCATTTATTAATCTTAATGTTAATTTCAACATTTACTAATGAATTGTTAAAATCAAAAGTTGCGCCTGTTAACATTTAGTTAATGCACTGTGAATATAGAAGATATAGACACTACAATAATACTGTGCACTACAATTACATAACTTTAAAAGTTCAAAAAGTGTCAAGTATATATATATATATATATATTTCATGATATTCATGGCAAATTAGTCTTGAGTAGATCTGTTATTTAGAGTCTGGGTTCCAGTGAGACGTTACTGTCAGGCTACTGTAGTAGATCATTTCAGGAATGTGGTGTTATTACAGTAGATGACTGAGCTTCATTCTTTGTGTGTGGCTTACTTTAATCATCTGAGGTTATCTGAGGGAATCTATCCGAGGGTTTTGTGTCTCTGGTGTGGGACGGGCTCCCTTCGCCTGCGGGCTGGAAATAAACCTCCAGCTCTGAGAACAAGGGATCAAGCTGAATTAACAAACATCCATTTATGAAGATGATAGAGGGATGATTGTTTAGTGCGGTCGAAAGAACCGTTGAGTGATTAAGTGAAGGGAAAGAAAGAGACGATGAGGAGGGACGTCTAATGATGATTTCAGTGCATTGCTAACCTTTATCTCACCATCCACCTTTAATGTCTGTTTAAATGAATAATTCACTCAAATATTCTATTCTGTCCCTTATGTCGGTCCAAACCTGTATGCTGTTCTTCTGAAAAAGGACAAAAAAACAATCAAGAAGTGCCAAGTTCAGAGACATATCAACTATATTTATGATGCATTTATGGTAGTTTTATGTCATTTTTTTGTGCTTGACAGCACTTGGTCACTGTCTGCTTTCATTGTACAGTAAAGCGTGAACTCCATTCATTCTCATCAATTCATTTGAACCGTATTTATAAACCGTTAAAGACAGATACAGTTGTGAGTTACATGTTTGTTAATTAATACGTATATTGGTATATCCTTTTGTTGAAGCCATCAGTTTGCATTATTTCAAATTATTTTATAAATAATTGTTTAACAGGAATTCCTGGTTAAAAACTGCATTACCCATAATTCTGCAGTGAAATCTCCACCAATCAGAGAATGGCATGAAACAAATCGCGCCAAAATAACTCCCACGAAGCACTACGAATTCTCCCTACTTTCCTAAACCAAGTAAATATCTGTATATAAATGCATTTTTGCAATTTATAAGATATTGTTTCTGTATGTAATCAACATCTTTGAATCAATAGTTTTATATTCTCTGTAGTTTTTTGATTGTCATTCGCAATGCTTCATGGGATTGTAGTTCTTTCTCTTATAAAAGCCATTAAGTTCACAGTCTTGTATCTTTGTCTTTCAGTCTGATTTTCAATCGTTTCAATGCTTCTCTGAGTGTAATGTTGTGGTTCTCCTCGTAGCTAAGGTTCTCAGCTTTAACAAACACTTTTTAAAAATACCCGTGGGGGAAAAAATGAGAAAAATACTTCGCTGAAAAAACGGGTGGCACTAATGCAATCTATGCTTTTAAGCATCTTTTTGTGTTCCACAGAAGAAAGTCATGCAGGTTTTAAACAACATGATTTTTGAACTACATTTTCAGTTTTAGCTGAACTATTCCTATAACACTAAAAAAAAAAACTACACACAAACATTAACACTTCATTAAACCTAAATATAATACTAAACTCACACCCTCTACAGATTTCTCACACAAAAAACAAAAACAAAAACACACACACACACACACACAAAAGCTATTAAGAGTTTACACCCACATCAACCACTGAACCTTTCAGTAACCCTGCATTTCCACACTTTCTGACTCACTCTCTTCTCTACAGATTCTCTCCTCTCTCTCTCTCACACACAGCCACACACCACTCAGAAACTGCCAGTAATCTGAAGATGGACTATTCACCTTTGAAGATAGACACACCGAGCACTGGCCATTTTTTGGCCCTTATATAAAAACTTATTCTGTACACATGCTCGGTTAAACCTGTTAGCTCTGTGTGTGTGTGTGTGTGGCTACCAGGCTAATGACGGGTCTGTGATTGTACTTCCTGTCTCTGGAGAGGCCGTCTGCAGACATAAGGCCTGTTATTAAACCCTTTAACACACAGCAGCACAGTCTGTGTCCAGCATTACAGTCAGAGCATTACCTGTCTTATCATTTATAATATATCTACTGATTATGGAGGAAACTAATAACACTTGCGGCATCAGTTGCATTTTACCGCTTCACAGTGTGCTTCGGTTTTATTGCTGTAATTACTGTAACATCATGGATTGGTGATTTGCATACGTGTGTTTAGATTGAGTGTGACAGGTTTAACAGCAAAGCTGTGATCATGTTGGTAAATTAGAGTATGTTGTGCCATGCAAAACTTATCGCCATGATGCTAGGATTTTGTGTGCACTTTCTGTGGCATTCTGTATGTTTTCTTAGTCTTTTGTGTAAAGAGTTTCCTTCAGTGTGGGATTTTTTCCCCTGAACACATCTCCTGAACAACACACATGACTCGAGGAATCGTTCACGTCTGGAGCACAAACGCTTCAGGATGACACACACACACCAAAGTTTAATTAGAGTTTGGGTTTGTTCAAATCACTAACCTTCAGTCTAATTTACAGTAATAGCAATGTTTGACTTTGCAAGCACTGCTAATTAAAACCGCTCAATCACTTTACCACAACTAAACGCGCACACACACGGTCATTGTCTGAAACGCAGCAGTATACTTTCCTGCAGCTCATACTGTGACCTTTGACCTTTGAACTCTCAGCAGTTGGGCAGGAAATAGACTTTCGGTGAGTTATTGGTCATTGTTTGGGCAGAATTCCCTCCCGGTCGCACAAGAAGCGCATCTATCTATCTTGACAAAAGCAGGGAGAATTTGACACAGTGGAAGGAAGTACTAGTGTTTTTGTAGTGTATGAACTGTTTTTCTTCTCTAAACTGCACTAAATACTGATCTGAAGCCTTTAGGGAGGTTATACTTTGCTGATAATTCACCACAATAATGATTGTGCTTTTCACTAGATATTTGATTGCTAGTTTAAGCATACTAAGGAACATGAAGAATTAAATCATTTGTTGTCTGTGAAAATGTAGTGCATGTACAGATCTTCCCTTCAACTGGAAGAATTTAAAAGGGTAAATTTCATTGTTTGTGGATCTCTACTGACTTTAAAGGTGTCCTAGTCTCTTAAATGGTCTTAGGAATTTGGTAAGAAGTTATTGAAAGTGCACACAAACTCTCTCACACACAGGGGTCAGAAGCGGTGCTGAATTACACAAGTATGTGATGGGATTGCCATCTGCTGGCCGGTGGGATTTCTACAACACAACTAACTCTCTCCATGTCTCTCTGTGTCTCTCAGGCTCGTCTGGCCCTTCAGAGAGGTGCTCAGGCGGTCATCTTTGACATCACAGATGATCCCGGTGCTGCTCAGGAGGTCAGTATTTGTGTATCCCTTACAATAATTGACTTGAGTAGCCATAATTTCTGCCAATTTATTGTACTTTTGTAAAATCATAATAAATTAACATGGGTTATCCTTTTTACTATTTTTTATTAATTATTATTTACAGTATTATTATTATTATATTTCATGGTTTTTTTAGGACAGTTGCTAATAAACATACCTTATTTAACAATTTCTATAAATTTAGATTATAATAACTTAACATGGAATCTCCTTCAATTTGTTTTTATCTATTTATTTATATTTTTTATTTTATTGTTTGTTTTTTTTTATTTTTGGAAGACAGTTGAAGATAAAAACAACTTATCACAGTTTTAACAATCACTCTAAATCTGAAAATAAGATTAATTTTTTAAAATTAAATTAGCACAGTATGTCCAGTTTATTTTTATTGTTTTTAATTTTTAATTATATTTTTATTCATCATTTGTTTTTATTTTATTTTATTTTATTTATTTATTTATTTTGGAAGACAGTTGCAGATAAAAGCAACTTATCAGTTTTAATAATCACTTCAAATCTTTTATTTATTATTAATCAGTATTTATATCATTTTTATTTTATTAAAATTTTTTAATTGTACTTTTTTTTCTTTTTTTAAGACAGTTGCAGATAAATGCAATTTATCAAAGTTTTAACAATCACTGTAGTAACTAAGGTAGCTTGGCAGAATGTTACCGTGGTAAATTTGTAAAAACGTTTTTGTTTCTAGACCATGTAGTTCAAAATATATTCCATTCCATACATTCCATTCAGTACTTAGACACTTTGTTGTTGTTTGTTCTTTCACACACAGCTGCGTGATTCAGGTTTGTTGCCTCGTCCAGTGGTGCTGGTGAAGTCATCAGACGCAGAAGAACTGATGGGACTCGTTAATAAGAACGAAGAAGCCATGGTGTTTATAGATATCATGATGGAGACGCAAAAATGGGTGTGTAAACGTATCCACATTTAAATAAATGTCTTTTAATTTATAGGCTTTACTGTTTCAGTCTTCATGCTGAAAATAACTTTGTAAACCAGCATGATTTTACATGGGTGGTAAGTATTGGGTCAGCTGACTGACCAGTATGGCCACCCATGCAAGTATAACATGTTGCTGCATCTTTGTTAGTCCTGGAACAACATTCCCATCAACCAATCAGAATTAAGGGACGTTTAGGCCTAGTGAAAGAGATGGGGGTTGGGACTTAAACAAACCTATAATTTCCTATGTTTTTAGGGCTAATCAATTAGAAATATGGTTTGCACTTTTAGTTTAACAGGAACAATGTTGATCCAGGATCATCACAGTTATAACTGCACTATGCACCTGAAAATATTAGCTGGTAGGGCTGGTCAACCAGTATGGTCTTTCTGGTGTCTTGTTGGTTAAGCTAGTTAAAAAAATGTATGGGATCATGTATGGGGAAAAAATCAGTACAATAGCTTTCACTTTGGTGATACCCTTTTAAAAGATATAACTTTGTACCTTATTTACCCCTAAAGAGTGCATATTAATATCATAAAGATACATTCATTTCTAAAGTGTACATATTTAGTACCTTTTGGAAGGGTACTGCCTCAGTGACAGCTTTTGTAACCAACCATCCTGGTCTTTTTTTTAAGGAGGGTTTGTTTCATTTGTGGCAAAGATTTTCTTTGAGTTTTTTTTGGAATAGCATCTTCTGGCTGTTTATTGGGTTAAAATCCATTAGTTGGTGGTTTGAGGACAAACTAATGGCGGGGCACTCAAGCTTCAATCTTTGTATGTTGTGTACACAGCCTTACTATGACGTTGGCATCCTGTTGACTGTGGCTCTGGTTGTGTTGTCCATCATCATGATCTTTGTTCTACGCTTCCGCTGCAGGTCCAACAGAACCTGGGTAAGAAAACACAACATGCGTTATACAAAGGGTGGCCAACTTCGGTCCTGAAGAGCCACAGTCCTGTAGAGTTTTGCTCCAACTCTGATTAAAAAAACAGCCTGTAGCTTCCTAGTAACCCTTAGACCTTGATTAACTTGTTGAGGTGTGTTTGATTAAGGTTGGAGCAAAACTCTGCAGGACTGTGGCTCTCCTGGACTGAAGTTGGCCATCCCTGCAATCATACCAATGCTGTCTATGTTTACCTTTATTATTTATTGTTACATGTCCATTACGTCATTGTATTCCTCTTCTCTTCTTCATAATCATTTAAATTCACTGTAGAAATCTCAAAATAATTTTTTCTCAACTCCCAGGACTCTGTGCACCAGCAGACCGTGCGTGCCATCAGCAGGTTGGAAACGCGCACATACAGCTCTCAGGGTTGCTCTGGCTCCCAGCGTTCTCGTGGGGCTTCAGGCTCAAACAGCAGCTCCAATTCCAGTCCAGTCTGTGCCATCTGTCTTGAGGAATTCATGGATGGCCAGGTAGGAGATGAAAAGAATGAAAAAGCATTATATGATTTTGAAGAGGGGCAATAAAAACCATCAAACACAGACAGGAAAAGGACCACTTTTGTTTGGAGGCACACCAATGGCACATTTAATATTACATTTTCTGTCTCTCTGGCAGGAATTGAGAATCATCTCCTGTGCTCATGAATTCCATAAGGAGTGTGTTGACCCCTGGCTCCTACAACACCGTACCTGCCCACTGTGCATGCACAACATCATGGGTAAACAGCCTCAGGGTACATATATATTTCTCCAATAATATTATTATAGAGTTCCCGAGGCAGCACTGTTTTGAAATTCCTCTTCTTTCTTTATCTTATGCTTCCTAAATATGAACACATCCAATTTAATCAGATGCCCAAACCTGTGTAACTTTCTTCTGTGGAGCACAAAAGATATTTTGAAGAATGTTTATTTGTCATTGGGGACCAGTGTTGTTTTGATCGGGGTGCCCAAACTCAGTCCTGGAGGGCCGATGTCCTGCAGAGTTTAGATCCAACCCCAATTAGACACACCTGAACCAGCTAATTAAGCTCTTAATTGGCATACTAGAAACTTCCAGGCGGGTGTGTTGAGGCAAGTTGGAGCTAAACTCTGCAGGACACCAGCCCTCCAGGACCAAGTTTGGGCACCCCTGCTTTTGATGATCAAAGAAAGAAGGACATATAGGTTTATTAAGACCTGAAGCAGGATTTAATTTCCTAAGAACCAAAGCCTGAGCATAACCTGAGCAATGCAGCTCTAGTTCTTGATATTTAGTAGCAATTTTTAATAGCAATGTTTTCAAATTAAATTCACCATCTATCCTCCATCAGGTTCAGATCTGGCATCCCGTCTGCCCCAAAGGAGTCGAATGCCACCCCCTCCACCAGAGCACAGTCAAGCCTTCCTCCTTCCCCATAACTATTCGAACCAACACCCTTATCCCCAGCACCCTGTTCCCTTTTCCCTTCGCCATTATTACCCCCGTAACCCATCTGGACCTTTACCCCAATTGGACCACTATGGCAACTCACCCCCTCTTCATCCACGGACTCTCCGTTGCATTCCCAGCGGACCGTTGGGTGCTAGCTGTGCATATCACTTGGCTCCAGATGCCCATCATGGACGTCCGCAGAGGACAGGTGGGCGCGGGTGTCGGACTGGGGGGCATCACTATGCGGCCCCCAGAAGGTCGTGTCACCGGTACCCCGGAGGACCTTTGCGGAATGCCTCAGGTTCTCGGATGCATCATGTGCCATCATCTGCAAACCATGCAACGCATCATCACCTGCCACGTGGGGGAGGCTCGCACAGTCACCAAGATGACGGAAGCTGCTCGGGAGGGAGTTACCATACGGAGCGGAGTGGTTACCTTGCAGACGGACCAGCTAGCGATTCCAGCTCGGGATCGTGCCACGGCTCGTCCAGTGACTCTGTATTGAACTGTACAGACATCAGCCTGCAGGGTGTCTATGGCAGCTGGTCTACTTTTCGCAGCTCACTCAGCAGCGATTACGATCCATTTGTCTATTGCGGACCGGGCAAAGCTCCACGCAGAGGGAGCATGGAGGCCACACAAAGGCCTCGTTCCCTGGACTCGGTAGTGAACCGAACTGGGGGTGGAAGCGGCGGTGATGCCGCTGCCATTTGCCCGGAAGAACAGCAGCAGCAGGTGGCTGTGTTCAGTCATGTTCACTATCATAGGCATAGACACCACTATTACGAGGACGGGGAACTTAGTCAAGGGCCCGGCCGAGGCTGTGACGAGGATCAAGAGGCCATTTCCTCAGCTGCGACAGCAAGCGGGCCTTGTCTCGTAACTAAAGACAAAGACTCCACTAGGTGTCAGGTACAAAACCAGTCTTGCCACTGCCCCAAAACAGACCTCAGTTCAAGGAGGGTTGAGGATAGAGACCTGGACCCCGTTTCCACCTCAGGTGCCTCAGTGTTCCTTCCCTCCCCTCCTTTAACCTCTCCGTCCCCACGCTGTTGCCACAAAGGCCCAGGGTGGACAACCAGTCGGAAAGCAGCCGGCTGTCCATTGGAAGCACCTTCGCCGGTTGTTCATTTCCATCAGAACTTGGACCTTCAGGATGATTGTAGCATTCATATCCATTACGGACAGGGAGCGGGAAGCTACTGCTGCACACCTCCGCCAGACATGGCCCCCACACTGCTGCCAGTGCCCCTAATCTTGGACTCAACGGGTATGACCGACTGGCCGTGCTGTAGCGGGGCACATGTGGTGTGGCAGAAGCAGGTGCAGCAGGCCCAATCTGAGCCTCAGCCCCTGGGACCCACTTCTGGAATGGACAGACACCTGTGTAGGGCCTATCATGGCCCAGGAGACGAGCTTTCCACAGACTGTCTGTACTGCCAAACTCTACACAATAGTCAGGGTGAGTATGTCTGACTGAAGTGCTCTCCTGGACCAACGTTGGCCACCCCTGAAGTATAGCCTAACATGTAGATAAGTAAGATTATCTTGATAAGCAAAATATGTAAGAATCATAAACTTTTGTTAGTCACGGGGCTAATTTTCTGCAATGTGCACTGCTGGTTTTCAGTTTGAATTAATTATTAAATTTAATGAGTTCTACATTCTCTCCACAGGGTCAGAGGAAGAGTCTGGTGTTTGAGCAAACTCTTCATCGAAAACTCCTCACGCTGCTACACAAGAGCCGAAATGGACAAAACTGTTCGGCGATCTCTCGCTGTCTCTTTCACTCATATTTTGAGTCTTCCGGATAATTCCAAACATCTTCTGCAATATCAAACTGCATGAACCAGAATCTCCAGACTTCAGAATTTCATTCTTACAAAGAGTTCAGCAGTCATTGATGATTAGATGGGTTTTCCAAAGTACTCTTCAGTAGTAACTCAATGTTGCTATCATCTTTCTAATGTCCAGAACAAGTCATTCTCGATACTTCACCCAATACGGTCCAAAAGCAACTTTTGGTAGAAAAACAAGTGGTATTAATTCAGACAGTTATCAGAGGATCTGGAAGATGCACATGAAATGAGTATGTGCTCAATCTTGGTTTCTTCCTTTCCTTTGGATTAAAACAGAATTAAGTTAGTATCTTCTCTCGTAAACAATTCCTTGATCTTCATGAAAGTGCTTAAAGTTTAAACATGTTCTTTGAGATTTAGACTTGGCGTATGTACTCTATGCATGTACGTAGACACTTCTATCTACAAAAGCTTAGTTGTTGTGTTCTGAAATGTCACAACCAATTCATAACACAACATTAGCGTAATCTGTCTTGTTCTACAGTCATGTTTCTCCTTCAGGTTATCTACTATCATGGCGGTATCATTATACCTTGAAGACTGAGATACTTAGCATGTACAACGAAACTGAGAGCTTGCAATGCATCGGCTGTGCATTTACTCCTGTGTTTGCGTACTTGCATAAAGTAGCTTTCATTAGATCACCGTGCCTACTGGCTAATTTTTAACTATCTAGTCATTGCGGTGCTACCTGCCTCTTCCTTTTTATTTCTAGCTCCTTAACTATGTGTTGGGCTTCGTTCAAGCATCTGGCCTGGTTTTCCAGCACTACCTCAGATAACCAATCAGAAAAGTCCTGTTAGCGAGACGGTACTTCAAAGGTACTTGTGCGCTGGCCTCTCGTTACCCCTGACAGATATTAACTCAGAGGAGCTTTATATCATCTGTCCTTGGAAAGGAGCATTTCCATGAGGTTTCAGGTCTCAGTTTTGTTAATTCAAAAATGGCAGCTGTTATTTACAAATGTTTGTCTTCATTTATTAATTTTGCTTGGCAAAACTGAATGAATTGACTGAATATATTTGGGGAAAGTTGTGAAGATTTTTGCTTTGTTTTGTTTCATTATTTTGTTCAGGCTGAGAAGGACTACATTTCCCAGAATGCTTTGCTTTCACCTCTGTGACTTTCATATTCCCTTAAAGGGACACAACATTTCATAGAAATCAACCAGCATACAAGCTTACCAAAAGTGCCTCTGTATCCCATGAAATGAACACTTCATGAAGTTTATACATACGTTTATGTAGCCTGCTGTCTTGTTTATGGCAATACCAGCCAACTCGCATAACTTGAGCTGACTCAATACGTATTGCCTGCAAGCATAGTTATCTTTACTCTGTTACCCAGAAATCTCTGTTATCATATATTGTAAAAGCCAACCGTTAAAGGAATGGTCTGGGTTCAAAACAAGCAAAAACGTGACAAGCTTCCTTAAGTCGGGAAAAATATCAGATGCAGTTTTGAACCCGAAACATGCCTTTAAGTAAAGAAAAGGAAACACTGGAAATCTTGCCATGACAAACACCTGAATGTTTTTTGTTTTTTTTTTGTCAGTAAATGGTCAAATTGGTCAAAGGTCTTGATCCTTTGAACCACACATACCCCCGTGAGTCTTTTTGGCATGTTGATTTGCGTCAAAATGAGGCTGAATCCAAAATGAAAATATGCATAATACAATATAGTAAATCCCAGTATAGGGTTTCCTCATATAGGGTTCCCACACCAATGACTTTTCCAGTTGTTTTTGATTATTGGAAAGATTTTTAAAATCTCTTAAACATTTTAGAGCTGTACATAATAGCAAAAAATTATTCAGACTATAGAAATGTTGTTGTTTTCCATAGCTTTTCCAGGCCTAGAACCTTTTTTTAATCAAATGACCTTATATTTCCAATACTTTCTGTGGGAACCCTGTTCAGTTCAGATACTTGGATGCATCTAGACTGTTTTTTGTTCACTTTTTCATAAACCAAAGATAAGAATTATCCAATATTTTCATTAAGTTGCAGTGAATTTTGTAAGTCATTTTAGTAATTAAGTCCTCATGATTTTCTTTTAACTTAAGATAGTACGTAAACGCAGCTATTGCCACCAACTACCACAGATTATGGAAGATTTGCACTTTGCACTTCCATGTTGGCATCCATCTCATTCAGAATGCATAAAACTCTTGGCTTTATCTAGAAAGGATGCAAACAGCACTTTGCCTTGGGAAAAAAGTCTGAATGTGATTCAAGAAAGGAACGCAAAGCAAAACAATTGAAGCACTATGTAGCTACCAGTTCTATGTCAATCAATGAAATGTCAGTGAGGATGATTTTATTTTCTCTACCGTTG
Source organism: Cyprinus carpio (assembly GCF_018340385.1). Taxonomy (NCBI): domain Eukaryota; kingdom Metazoa; phylum Chordata; class Actinopteri; order Cypriniformes; family Cyprinidae; genus Cyprinus; species Cyprinus carpio. Next base: position 4,329,128 of record NC_056576.1, on the reverse strand, counting down.
TTGATCGTCAGTTATGTCTGTATTGTTCATATGCTCTCTTTTCCACAGAGAATCGATTAAAACTGCCTTTTTTAAATAGAGCTAAATCCCTTCAGAAATCAAGGGATATGCCAGTATATGTTTAATATTTTGTGTAAAAAAAAAAAAAAAGAAAAGAAAGAAAGAAAAAACAGTTATAAGATAAAATGTTGTATTTTATATATAATAGAACATTTCAATATGTTAATGTCACTAATATATTTATTTACTAATATATTTATCCATTTTTGTCCAGGTCTGAGAAAATTTGTAAAAATGTTATTTTCTCACTTTTGGAATGATATTCTTTATGAAAAGTACAGCTGCCATCATAGATGTATAAACCTGGCATCATTCCGATTATATACAAATAAATTATTTTGAAATAAAAATACAGAGATTGTGGTGTTCATTTTATTTTATTTAATATATAATTATGTGTGTGTGTGTGTGTGTGTGTGTGTGTGTGTGTGTGTGTGTGTGTGTGTGTGTGTGTGTGTGTACATGCACACAGTGTTGCAAACTTGGCAATTTTGTTTCTAGATTTAGTAACATTTTAGACTATCCTTGCATTTAAAAAAAAAAAAAGCACCTAGCAACAAATTTAGCTATTTGTAAAATTTATTTGCCAATTTTAGCAACTTTTGAAAAGTGATTATATTATAAAATTATAAAAAAGGCATGTATGATAAAAAAAGGGTGACCATACGTAATTCCCCAGAACTACTTAGTTTACAACAGTGAGTGCAAGCTACTGTAGATTCAAGTGATTATTACGTTTTAAATATGGATATTTTTCTTACAAAAATGCATCGATTCACTACAGGAGGCCTTTGTTCACCCCCCGGAGCCTTGTGAGACGCTTTGTTTTTGTTTTTTTGTTTGTTTTTTTTTTGTTTGTTTTTTTTTGTTTTTATGGAAGGGCGCTTTTTATTTCACTTCTTTTGGACTGAAGCAATGCAACACCCGCTGACTGCAATGATACAGCTTGAAAGATCAAAGACAATTTTTAATATAACTCCGACTGGATTCATCTGAAAGAAGAAAGTCATATACACCTAGGATGCCACGGAGGTGAGTAAAACGCAGCCTAATTTTCATTTTTGGGTGAACTAACCTTTTAATGCACACTAAATCCAAACCATCTCAAATACCGCTCCGGAGATTCAAGGCTTAGTGTATCCCATCATGCAGCATGTTGTGGAAATAAATCGCGAGACTTTTTGCCAAGATCGCGAGAGGTCACGGAAACCTTTCCAATGTAAGTTAAATATTAATAATAATTAGATATTACATATCATTTGGTAGTAATACAAAGTGCTACATGTTTTATTGGTGCAAAGGTGAGTAGCCTATATTTATTTTGTACATCATTTGAAATTGCTTTTTATCACTTAATTAGAAGCACAGGAAATTAAATTTTGTCATCTGTTATAGGGACTACTGAACAGACATTTAAAAGTTTATTAAGTATTGAAAATAAAAATTAAATGCGTTTTTACCTCACTTAACCTCACTTGCACATTCGGGCCAAATACAGGAAACACGTCATAGAAGTAGTCAAGTGATCAAGTGCAAAGACTGCAAGTGTGGGTATTTGGAAAAGGCAATTGATTAGCTTGTTCAGGTGTGTTTGATTACGGTTTGAGCAAAAGTCTGCAGGACAGTGGCCTTCCAGGACCAAAGTTGCCCAGCCCTGGTGTAAATGAGACCAAAATATTAAACCAGGCCACCTTGGCACAGGCAAGAACCACTCAAATTTTCTTCAGAAAAATATTTTGCAAAGTTTTTTCAAACCCATTTGACTCTGAAAGTGAATGTAGTGGATGAACAAAAAAATAAAATGATACAGATACATTATACAGTTCTTATATTAAATGTCTTTATTGTTGCCGTGGACGTTCAGGGTTAATTGATGATGTCATATTATTATTTCACTCCAGCACGAGGCTTGAGTAAATCACCTTTCCGCAGCTGTGTGTGTTAGTAAAAGGCCTTTGGGACGCCCTGGCTCTCCGGTGTGAGAACCGTGAGGTTTCCTCTGGCGTCCTGGTCCTTCTCAATGGCTTCGAACAGAGATTTGAAGTTTCCAGCTCCAAAACCCTAGTGGATAATAAGACATGGCAGGTAATGTTGAAGTAAATGTGACATTTTGAAGTAGAAAATCTGAAATATTTTCTTGTAAAACGCTCCAGTAATCAACTTCGAAATATCTTTTTTTTTTTTACAATTTAACTCACAACTATGCTTTTCAAACCGTAAGAATTAAATGCCACAGAAAAAGTTCCCCTTAGTAATAAACATGAGTATATGCAATGTGCAACCTGTATATATCTACTAACATCTCTCTGTGTTTCAGAGTTTCATGATCCTTTAACAACAAACCAGTCTTTGGGTTTGATCTGTTAGTGTCATTGGGTTCATTTTCATTAGCTCTGCTTGACGTTTTAAGCACCACAGAAGAGAGTAAAGCCCCCTTTAGTGTGATTGAGAGAGAAATGTCTTATCTTTAGGCATTTCCTTCACTTCACAAGCTTAAAAAGCCCCTAATAAAACTATAAGCCTGTCCAAACATGTTTTCTCAAAGCTCAGACTCTAACTCAATACTGTATCTGGATTTACTGTACCTCCATACAGACTATACATTTGAGCTCATAGAATTCATCTAATGGCTTGACACCATTCAGTTTTTGTAATCTATACCCATCATTCATTACACTGTCCTGCATCAGATTCACTGAATGAAACCCAATACTCATTTCTTACTAATTTTGTGCTGCTGACTCCAAAAATACTGTCTGTTTTGCTCTAGTTCGTCACACTTTCTCACAAAATATGATGCATTTTGTAGCACTTTTGCTTTCGACAACCATTTGTAAGGTGAAGAAGTCTTGTATTCTTCCTCAATCAGCAGAAAAACACCACAAACACATGTGTTATGGTTTCATAATGGTTTAATGTGATTTCCAGACCATTCACATTCACTGTTCCTGGCTGGTGGAATGATCTTCCCAACCCTTAAAACATTCAAGAAACATCTAAGACTCATCCATTTTGAGATTTATTAGAGAACTGAATCCTGTTAATAAAGGTAAATAAATAACTACGTTTTATGCATTGACAATTTTCATTTCCCTCCCTGTTCTAGCCTAGACCATCTTTGAAACTTTGCATTTATGCACTTCTCATGCTATTGTCTCCTTATGAAGAAATACCCCTCATTTGTAAAAAGCTTTGGATAAAAGCAATTGCCAAATATTTTTGTATGGTATTGGTATGTCACATGGATATTTGCAAGCAATGCTGACAGTATCTGTTCCTTGTTTGCGTGCTGTTTGTTTTGTTTTATATGAATAAAGGTAAACACATGTTAATCTCAGGACATTAAAGTATGGAAGCTTGTTTCTGCCACTGAATGAAAATGGAAAAAGGTAATTGCGACTTTTTATCTCAAAATTCAGATTTTTTTCTTTTTTGCAATTACAACTTTACATATCGCAATTCTGACTTTTTTCAGAATTGAGATAAAAACTCGTAATTGCGTGCTAAGAAGTCAGAATTGAAAGATATAAACAATTCTGAATAAAAACAGGATAATTTCTACTTTTTTATCTCACAATTCTCATTTTTGTTTTCTCAGAATTGCGAGTTATGAAGTCAAATCCTGAGAGAAAAAAAGAGGTTATTTTCTTACAATTGCAAGATATGAACTCACAATTATGAGGGGAAAAAAGTCAGAATTGCCAGATAAATAGTCACAATTACCTTGTTTTATTTTATTCAGTGGCGGAAACGGGCTTCCAGTATTGTGAGTTTATATCTTGCAATTCTGACTTTATTTCTAGCAAACAAGTGTTTATATCACGCAATTCTGAGAGTCAAGTTACCTTTTTTCTTTTTTTTTTTAATTCAGTGGTGGAAATGGGCTTCCATATTGAAGCCTTGATGAATGAGGTGAAACACAGACTCACAAAGTGGTTGTTCCTCTGGATGACCTCCAGGAAGAGCGTCGGTCTGTCCTGCACGGGTTTGGTGAAGATCTGTAGCAGGTAACCTTTATCGTCATAGTCTACTAAGATTTTTAACTCCTGCATTGGAAAAAAGAACAAAAGATTTCAAAATGCATTTGGAAAAACATTGAAATGATTCCATTTGTTTAATAGAATCCACTGTCATAAGAGTTTCTCTGACCTGCAGTGTTTTGAGGTCCTCCTTCACCTTGATCTTGGCCGTCTTGAGTTTCTGCCGTAGGCTGTCGTAGTAGCTATCGGGTGCGGACAGGAACTCCATCCCTCGAGCTCGGAGGTTCACGATCTGATCCATCAGGAAAGAGTTTTAGGTTTTATATTTTACTTTATTTTGGTGTAACAGGAGTGAATCATATTGAGAGGAGTTATGAGTTATGAACGTACCGCTTGGATGATGTTGGAGGTGTTGAGTGCGATGTGCTGCACTCCGGGTCCTCCGTTATAGTCGATATACTCCTGTACAAACAACAAGAGAAAATTATAGAGGTATGATGGATGTTTATTACAGGTTTCAAATGCTTTAGTCAAAGGTGAAGTGTGTACCTTATCTGTGGTAATTACACTCTTAAAAAAATGCTGGGTTGTTTCAACCCAACTTTGTCTCAAATATGGACCAAACCAACTTTTGGGTTAAAAATTTAATCAGAAAGTTGAACCCAACAGCTGGGTTACTCCATCTTTGACTTAAAGTTGGGTTGAAACAACCCAGCATTTTTTAGAGTGTATGTAACGTTACTCATCTGGTGATTATTGTTGCACTTATCCAGTGTGGGATTAACAAAGATAATCTCATTTTAATAAGTGGTATTTATTACACTGTTTACAACGAGATTTTCCCCAAAAACTGTCTCCATATAAGTTTTACCATCCCAAAAATGGCACAAATAGGGGTTTTACAAACCACTGGGGGGTTTATAAGTTGATGAAAAGCTAATAGTTAATTTAACTGGGATGTAAAAGCTAATAATTAATTTAACTTTAATGTTGTTTTGCTTCACTTCATTTACACTTTCACATAATTTCCGACATTTCTTTGGATGGACGTTTTCAGCATTTCATAAAAACAACATTGTAAGTGAAGAATATCAGTAGCGTGATATCATTTGTTTTATAATTATTAAAATATTATTTTTTTGTTTTATAGTGCAACTGTAATTTACAACATTAGCCTAATATATTTGTCTTCATTTTTATAGTTACAATTTATAATCTGGGTTATTATAATTAACTAAAACTAAAACCAAATAACCAAACCAAATAAAATAGGTGTTAACTGAAATAAAATTATTATTATTATTATTTAAATCAGCTAATTTCCAGGGCAACATTTTTAATTTTAATTTAGTTCAACTTGATGCTAAAATATCTAAAAATATAACTAAAACTAAAATAAAAATATAATCTATACAGAAATATTTTTAAAACTACTAAAAATGACAAAAATTACATCAGACACTTCTGATACCTGCAGAAAAACTTTAAATAAAATAAAAATGGAAATTATAAAACCTGATTCAAAATATAAATAAAAACTATAATAGTATATCAGTGTTATAACACCGCTTATAATAATTAATTAATTTAAATAATTGCAATTTTATTATTGACCAAGTCGTGCAGCCCTATATATCTATAAAAAATAATTTTAAAATAAAATGATCAAAATAAAACATTTACTGAACAAAGGATTCAGTATTTGATGTGTTTATCTGTATGTCATTTTGCCATTAAATAACATAAGAGAACCGTGAACATGCAGTTTAACATATTTCTTAAATTTTGGAAATATCATTTTAAAATCTCAAGGGGACTTGAAGTGAATATTTTACGGAGGGGTTTGAAAGTTTGAGAATCACAGCCTTAAAGAATTCACTTTCTATCAATCATTCAATCAATCTTGAAATATCTGCAAGAAGTTCTGTATCTGCTGGAGGAACCTGGATTTGTGATTTCTTCTTCCCCATGGCTGGTTCATTAATGGGCATCTTGATGGTTTCCTCATAATTGGTGACTACGATGGACCTGAGAGCGCTGTATTCGGTGTGGATCTGCTTATCATCGATGGACCAGAACCTGTGGAACATCAGACACTTCTGATACCTGCAGAAAAAAAGACAGATAGCGTTATTTGCCAGTGACATTTCCTCGAATTTGTCTTATTGATTTGTTTGTTGGACGTGTGACCCTCACCAGTCAGAAACTGGCACCATTTTATCATCTGGCTGGTTTCCCACAATGTGATCGATGAAGTTTAAATGTCCCGGCGGCCTTCGCAAGAGAAAGAAAACCACTTGTGAGAAGTTTGATGCTTTTGAAAGCTGAAACATATTATGTTCTGAAATGCATGTTTGGATAGAGTTTCTATAGGAGCTAAGACTTCAGATGCACTTCAGTCATTTGAGTGAATATCTCAGTAAAATGACTCACAGTTTTGCTAACAGAGGGTCTCTGAACAGCGGCTCTTTGTATCCTGGCAGAAACAGACCTTTATACGGCCCCATGTACTCCACGAACGTGTGTGTCGTGTCTCCGTACTGTAAAGCATTGCATCTCCAGCTCAAGCTCAAGCTTTTAAAGTACGTGTAGAGTACAGTGTGTGTGTGTCTGTGTGAAACACTTGCTGACTTACCGTCTGAATTACGGCGTATTTGACTTTGCCGCCCGAATCCTGCTCGATCCACGGCTCTTTGACGATCACCGCTCCTCTCTCTTTGGCTTTCTGCGAACACAAATGCATTTTTATTTCAAAGTCATTTTAAGGCAAATCAGTTCATTCTGTGCAGTCATTTTCTGTGTGTACTAATTGACTGCTAACTGTATACTGTGCAGAAAACACTGTACTGCCTATTTAAAAAGCCTATCACCCATATCAAACATTCAGCTTTTTTTTTCAGTTAAACCCATTTTACCCTCAAATTTTTATTACTCTAATTTATAAAAAAATTCCTGCATCCATAAAAAAAAATTAATTAAAAAAAAAACAACTCCTAAAAAATAATATTAATTTTAAAATGTGCAATAGTATGCATTATGTACGGAGAAGGGATTTTATATATATTAACCCACAAAAATTCATAAACATATTAATTATAAAAATATTCTTACTATAATTAAAAAAAAAGACAGTGATTTTTAAACTCAAACAATCATTTCTTACTATAAGCAAAATACAAACAACAAAATAATCATTTTAAAAGTGCAATAGTATGCATTATTCAAGGATCTAATGTTCTTTTAATGACGGTTAAACCAATTTTAACTCTCAAATTTTCAGTTTTTTTTTTTTTAATTTTATTTATTATTTTTTTTTTTTGCATTACAATGTTCTTTTAATGACAGTCATATTAACCCTCAAATTTTCATTGCTGAAATGCAAAAAAAAAAAAAAAAAAAAAAAAAAATACCCTGCTGTTAAGCATAAAATTTGATTAATTGTCATGAAAATAATGTCTTTTTTATAAAGTGCAAATGCTTTCTGTAAGGAAAAAAAAAAATTATTCCATGTTTTTTTAGTTTTTGTACCTTGTGATATTCTTTTCATGCCTGGTAAACCCTAATTATCATTAAGGTAATGCAAAAAATACAATAATAAAAAGAAAAAGAACAGAAAAAATGCCGTTAACCTTAAAATGTGAATAATTATCATGAAAATAATGCTTATTTTAAAAGTTTTTTTTTTTCTTTTTTTCTCCACTGTGATATTCTTTTCATGGCAGTTAAACTGATTTTAAGCCTCAAATTCTCATTATTAAATTATAATCAACTGTCATGGAATTAATGTCATATTGCAAAACAACCTTATTCCGAGATGACAGACGCCCTCGCTATCATGTGTCAGTAATGTAGCATGCTACTCTCTGAAACAACACTGTACAACAACTGCATAATAATAGACATTATAAAACTGATTTACCTTAACTAAAAAGTCACAGTCCTCTACTTGAAATGCCACATCTTTCACTCCATCTCCATGTTTCATGAGATGCTCGCCTAATTCTGTGGAGAGAGTGAGCACTTTTCATCTTTCTTGATTTTTTTTTTTTTTTTTTGAACCATGGTAATTTTAACCTTGGGTTAACAGAATATTTCATCATCTTATTTTAATTTGTTTTGTGTTTTTGTTTCACTTTAACACTCTAATAATCAAACTATAAACCCAAAATAAACCTCAAACCACAAATACATCAATACAAAAACAAAAAAACAAAAAAAAAAAAAAAAAAAAAAAATAAAAAAAAATTATCAATTGTCATGGTAATAATTCCATTTAACTTTCAAATTCTCATTACTGTTCAAAAAATAAAAATAAAAAAAAACAAAAGAAAGAAAAAAGAAACTAAAATGTGATTTATTGTCATGGAAATAACGTTATAATGCAACATTTTTTGCAGTGATTTTTTTTCATGACAGTTAAAGCCATTTTAACCCTTAAATCCTCATTACTGTTAAAAATTAAACAAAAAATAGAAATAACCTTCATTTTCTTAATGCAAAATATAGTGCATTAAGGTTAGTAACGCATTAAGATCACGTGAGCTGGGCTGTCTTCACAGCAGAATGTGTGAGAATAACTGAAATGGTTCATACCCTCATTCGCAGGGTTCAGAGCGGACTCAAAGATGAAGATTATCTGAGAAAAGAACAGATACGTTTGACTCTGTGAGCTGCTTCTGAAATCAATGTGCAGTTTGGATTTTAAAGCAGTTTTCTGAAGACGGTGGTTCATTTCCAGTCATTTTAGGATATGTGTATAATGTATATTGATACACACCTTGTCCTGTCTGATGGCATGAGACACGAGCTCTCTGCTGCCCGTCTCCAGACCTTTATACGCCAGCGGCTCGAAACCAAACTTATCACAGTAAAACACCGCAGCCTAGTGAACAACAACATGAGCAGAAGTCCACTGTAAGGACAGAACTGCTTCTTAAGCTTTTTTAGGAGGTGCAGAACAAAAGAATTTAAAATCCTCAGACGGCTATTAAATACATAACATGAATTTGTTCTGGGGAAGAAAAAAAAACTGAAAACAACACTGTAAAAAATATATTTAAAGTTGTTTTTAAAGATTATCCCATACATCAAAAAAATAAATATATGCTGTAAACAGTAAAATTGAAAATAAAAAATATATGCTGTAAACAGTAAAATTGAAAATAAATGTTTTGTTTATATATTTATTATGTATAAGTTTCAACCTTCAAATACCAAAATGGTGGCAAGAATATACATTTCCAATCTTACAGTATTCTACACTTATGTGTTATACTGTATGTTCACCACAAAGTTTTTCTTCAAAGGAGGCATATTCAGTGTTATTTTAGTATCACTGAGATATTATAGTTTTTTTTTTTTAATATTTTGAATTTTATTTCATTTTTATATTTTATACTTTCATGTTTTTATTTTTATTTGACCTTTATTTAACCAGGAAAAATCTCTCAAGAGAGATTAAAATTCTCTTTTTAAGTGGAAATGTTCTTTTTAGTTAAAGTTTTTTTTTTTTACTTTTTGTTTTTTAATGTCTAATTATTTTTATTTCAGTTATTTTAGTACATCAAGTTAAACTACATGAAAATGAGAAGTGTTGCATTGGAAACTAGCTGAAATAAAACAAGTTTACATTTTTGGTTTTTATTTTATTTCAGTTAATTTTCTATTTTATTTCAAGGAACAGAACTATAATAACTATAACTATATAATATCCCTGATGTGAATGCATTTTCTTGAATTGCAATATATGGAGGGCAAAATATATTTTTTAATGCTTGTGAAAATAAATGTATATGCTTAAATATATTTTCAAACTTGTTGAACATTTTTGGCTATTTATATATATATTTTGAAATAAATTAAATATTGTACAGAAAATACTAGTTATTTTATAGAAATACTGTTATTTCTAATCTTTCTGCTATATATATTATATATATTGTATGTGTTTACAGAAGCATTCCGTTCTTTCTGCTTACACCAGATTTTCCAACCCTAAACCTAACAATTTCTTTGTAATTATTTATATAATTTATTCACATTTTCAGAGAGCAAATTGTTTCTACACCAGATTTTCCAACCCTAAACCTAACAAGACAAAATATACTATTAGCGGTACAGAATGACCACACAGTGTTGACCGTGTTAATATGTAAACCTGTTTCTATCGAGATGAACTATTGCTTCACTGTTAGATTAGGATCACATTATTGATTTCATCTTCAGAGAAACCTTCGTCATCCGCATTATTTCAATATCTCTGGAAGCTTCTCTGATCTTCTCCGAACCTACAGTTCATACAATATTAGTGGCCTATTATACTTTAATTTCACATCAAGCCACTTTATTACATTTAAACTGTGCCACTAAGTTTATATTCAGTGCCAATACCAGAGACTCTCATATAACCATCTTTATTAAGTTTTCCAATGCAAAACGATCATTCCTGAAAATGTTGTAGTGTAATAAAGTGCAAAATGATCATGCTTTAATTCCAAACCAACACAATCCAGTCATGCTGCTGTTTTTAATCACAGTAAACTCACCTGTTTGGCGTTTCCCACCCAGAATTTCACATGGTGGAAATGTAAAAATTTCCCCCTCTCTGGCTGCAACCGAAAAATAAAATGAAACACAATCGATTTTTATACTGACATAAGATAACTGCCTTTTTTATTTCATTTTTTATACTTTAAAATCATAAAGTCATGCTACCTTCTCTCCTTTGTCAGTGTAGGTAGTCTAAAGAGAAAACAGAGATCACAACATGTATTCTCTCCAGATTAACTTTAAACAAGAAACAGGCAATATGCACACCCTGAGAACTTGATTCAAATGCTGATATAACTATATAACACATTTCTGCATCATAATTTTACCCTGAATGAATGAAGATCTTGGACTCACCATGTTGATGCTGTCGGTGGGTCTGATGGTCAGAAGAGCTTCACACACACACACGGACTGTTTTATGCGGCCCACCTTTTATACACCTTCAGTCTCGTCCAGCCAAAAGAGCATCTGCACACACACCCCCTCTCTCTCTCTCTCTCTCTCTCTCTCACACTCACACACACACACACACACATATTGGATTCTCCATAGGTGTAATGGTTTTTCTACTGTACAAACTGTATTTTTAAAATTAAAATCTACTTGCCTAAGTTCAGTAAATTTAACAAAGAAAATACGCTTGAACAGTAAAAGTTTGAGTAATTTTTATAGTCAAAGCTTGCTTGGCAATACTTTGATTTTCACTCACAATTCACAATGACTAACATTCTGTGGTCCATTATGAATGTGTCAATTTGAGTTGAAAATGAACTATAGATGTAACAAAATCACAAGTTACTAAATCTAACAACAAAAGCAATGATAAAACAGTGTAAATGCAGCTGGAAAGCGGCCAAAAAAAAAAAATTGTGGATTTTATCTGCTGCAGCATAAACAAACTGTGACACTTTTACTGTAATATTTAGTTATTACAGTTAAATAAACCATAAAATCACATTTTCATTATCTGATATAAAATAAATGTTAACTGAAATAAAATAAAAAATAAAAATTTAGGCGTAGTTGTATAGTTTTTCGTTTAGTGTAACTTGAAAAAAAATGTATAAAAATACTATATAGGCATATTTTACAAAAACACAAAACAAAATTAAAACTTTAACTAAAATTAAAATGAAAACAGAAAATAAAAAAATCAATTTAAAATATTAACAAAACTATAATAATATCAACGATACTAAAATAGCACTGATTCACCTTCCCTATATGTAAAATATAATGTGAAAATAGCACTGTTAAAATAATTGCATAAAATCTGAATATAGAGAAGTTGTCAGATTCTATAAAAATGTAAATCAGAGTAAATGTAAGTCTAAACGATATAAAAATGTAAGTTGTGAATATACAGTATATAGAAGTAAATCAGAATATATAATTCTGAATATATAAATGTAAATTTGAATATATAGATATTAATCTGAATAAATAGATACAAAACTGAATTAATGTAAAATCATGAATACATGTATAGAGGTAAATCTGAATATAAAGTTATTAGTCTGAATATAGATATTTGTTTGAATATATAAAAGTAAATTGTGAATATATTTGTAATTCTAGCTGCTAAAATGTTTTTTGGATTGTTTGGCATATGACACAAATATATGAGCTTAGTAGTAATATACATATGTACATCTACATGTATATACAGGAGAATAAATGTACATTTATTGCAGTACCTTCATGTCTACACTACTTCAAGTGAACACAACATTAAATGTACACACCTTCATGTGTACACTTATGTAACATTACATATTTCACCCCAGTGAAGCTTCTAGAAACTCTTCACCAGACATTGACATATTGACAAAACTGCATGTTTCTGACAAAAATATTTTTTACATTGTTTTTTTTTTTGCCATTGTCATTTAATACACAAGATATTTACACTGAATCTCTGGTCATCAAAAACCCATGAAAGCATGTTTCTCTGCTTAGGAAAGACTGGACAGTAATATGATATTACAAATAATAACATAAAGCAAAGGAAGTAACCTGAGCTCATCAAACGCAACATCCAGGTACTTTAAACATTTCTTAAACTAAATCGCAAATGATATCGCCAAATAATTGCCAAATAAATACAGTTTCAATAGAATTTCACTTTAAATAAACCATTATAAAAACATCCTAATAAGAAACTAACAAGAAATTTAAATCACTTATAACAAACTTTTTTGACCTCGTCTGTAAGGACACTGAAAGACTGAACTGCCTTTGCCCCAGTTCACCATCATTTCATCATAAAGACTCTACAAGAGAAACAGCTGAGAAGTCTCGTGACTGATAACAAGCCCAGGAATGTTTAAGTATGTGGGCGGGGCTACAGCCAGCCTTCTCTACTACATTAAAGAGTTACTAAAGTTACACTTCAGTGAAATTATGTTTAATAATATTTCTTAAAATGATTTTAAAATTAATTAAAAATTAATAAAAAATTAGTTTTGTAGACTTGAGATATATATGAGAATACGTTATTAAAATTTCATTTTAAAATTTTTGATGATTTGATGTCTTGTGAAAGCAATACATATCACAATATTTATCTAATAATTGTGCTTAATTGTATATTGCACAAACATATATATATATATATATATAAACCATATTTTAGCCCACCACAATATCACTGCGAATTTTATCACATTTATTATGAAGTGTATTGCTGAATATAAAATTGCATACATTATGATCAGAGCTGAATCAGATCCCATGCAGGTGAAGGAACTGATGGACGGTGTGCACCACAATATCACTGTGATTAGAGACGAAAGCCAGCACAAAAATAGCCCAAGCTCTGTGTGTACAGCTATAAACACGTGTGAGCGTAGGTTAGATTAGGAGAGGTGAAGCACACGATACCGTATCAGATCAACCTCAAGTCTTGAGGTCGTGTTAATGAGACAGATAATCAATGACCTCTTGTCTTCAGATGTTAATGATCAGCTGGACTCGTCAGTGTGTTTAGAGAACAGCATCCATGGCTGCAAGGATAAACTACAAGTGAACTGCATCATATTAATGTTGTTTTATTATCCGTGCATTGCACAGCAATTAAAATTAGCGTTACTGATGCACTCATATTCATGTGCATTACATTTGAATTTCATTTACATTTGAAAATGAAAGAGTTTAGTAAAAACTAAGCCACAAAATAGTTTGAGATCAAACTAAATTTTTATAATCGATTGATAAAATGTGGGGGGGGGGGGGGGGTTGTCTCGTTTACCAGTAAAAATATCATTCTTCAATCAAGATACGTTTTTAGAACCAAAATGACTTAAGATATTAAATTGTTTTCTGAAAAATATATCAAAATTAATCAAATCTATGCTTTAAGCAATAAAACTGGGGTCAGATTAATAAACTTGTTTTCCCTTTGAATTAAGTTCATTTTTCTGACCTGTTAGCACATTCGTTTTTTTTTGTACTAAGCGTAAAATTTTCTTAAATTAAAAAATAAGTAAATGCATAATTGACAGCATAAACAAGCATTCACAAAAGCATGCAATACACAATCCAATACACAATCATGCAAAACCACAATAAAAAACCAACAAATTACATCTCACATATCATGCAAAAGCACTATACAAAATGCACAATTTAGTGTGCTGTATATATTTGATCTGTAGTCGAGTCAAGTTGAGCTTTATTGTCGTTCCTCTACATGTGTGGACATGCACTGAACGAAACGTCGTGCCTCACAGGACCTCGTGCTACAGTACATAATTAAACATAAATATAAGCATACAACAAAAGATGTAAAACACGATTATGAACCTATACGCTAACCTACTGGGAACTGTGATCTAGCTATAATCTAAGACAAATAATACAAGCACTTTACATAAATATTGTGCAAAAGAGGTATTTCAGGGCAAGCAGCACCGAGTGCAAAGATGATTTGTAGTGCGTGTGCTGTCTTAGTTCTTTTTACTGCATCTACCACAAATGTCACAGGCGTTAAAGATTCTACTCTATTTAAAATCAATGCTTTATTGGTGTGATGGTGTGACATGAACTACTCTAAAGGTCTTCTTGAGCAGCTGCACAAAGTGATTCAATCCAGACACTTCATGTCTAAACACACTCAGCTCTGTTGAATCATTTAATACACCTTCACAATGATATTTATAAACACTATTTAATAACAAACATCAATTTTGTAGACCATCACAATAAGCAAATCAAAATAATGATTAAATACAATGTTATTTTTGTTGTGTAGGCTACTATGCTAATCAGTATCATGATTTCATCTATATATAATATGATATTTAGGACTATTTATATATTTTCCTCAAACGTCTTATCTTCAATTCTTACAGTTATACATTGTCGTCAATACAACACGTTTTTGTTTAAAACTTTTTTTTTTTTGCCGTCGCTTTAAATCCAAGCACGACGCTCCCTGAACCACGTGGTCCCCTAGTGCCGCGCTGTGATTTTCTATTGGCTCACACCTCTCCCTCCCGCCGCCCCAGCCTCGCCCTGATTGGTTCGCATGTGGGTGTGCTCGCGGCATTCAGGCGTCCTGTAGTTTGAGCCGCTAAGCCACCGCGGCCCTCCATTGGCTGTCGGGCGTCTAGTACGCGACGGATCCCGCCTCGCCATTGGTTAACGCTACAGACCCGCTCCACCGTGATTGGCTGACGCAGAGTTCATCGCCAGTGAATGCGGAAGTAGTGCGCTCTACTGAGTCACCGTTGTGTCAGCTGATTCTCTCACAGTGAGTATCTTGATCATATTTCATTTTCTGTTCATTTAACTTGATTATTCTTTAATGTGTTTGCGGTTACGTTTGGCGGATGGTTGTGTACACTAAATACGCGTGATTTAGCGTGGTTTTTGTCTGGTTTCTGCCGACCATGTGTTTGTATGTGGATGTATTGACCAGCTGTAAAACCCTCCACCCCTACTAAACACACACACACACACACACACACACACACACACACACACACACACACACACACACACACACACACACACACACACACACACACACACAGATCAAAGACCACCAACTGGGGTGAACTGCCAGAAAGTCACATTTGAAGAGTATGTTGATGAACTGTTTAAATATTGAGTATTTCATTATATACACGCATGCACTTTTTAATGAATTCACAAGCGTTGTGTAATAACTCGTCCTGATCCTCCTGAGATGGCTTTATGTATGAATTGATGGTGTTATATAAGATGCCTATAGATCTTTTCTGTAGTAAAGAAAACACATGCAATGCATGCACAGTAACAATATTGGTATTGCTTAGCGATTATGCATTATTCACAATTAAATTGCTTCTTTATAACAAAAATTCTAGTTAGGAATATTATTATTATTATTATTATTATTATTATCTTTTACATTTATTTAAAATATTTTTTTATTATATTAGATATTGTTTAATGTTGTTAAATATTTTATTATTATTATTTGTAGTTTTCAACTGATTTGGTTTGTAATCTGGTTAAAAATATTTAGTTTTTGTTAACATTTCTGTTAACTCATCTCAGTCTGATCACACAAAAAAATCAGATTTTGTCAACAAAGCCTAGTATATTCTGATGTATAGATGTGGCTTTTTGAAGCTTATTTTATTATATACCAGGAGAAAATCGAAAGTCCATATTAGCACATCGCTCCTAAACAAATTCAGTAGTTTTTTTTTTAAATGTAAAAAGGGACAAATAATGTGCTAGCAATGCATGCACGGTAAATATCACTATTTTATAGTTTCATTTTAATTTAAAGGTCTTGTTATATCTGTATTACAGTTATTTGGTTTATATATAAAGGTGTGAATTTATGTTGAAATCACGTCACAGATTTTTCTATCAGATGTCATATTAAAGTGCTTGCTTGACATCTGTTGATTACAGAAGTCTTGTGTTATGTTTCAGCACTTTTGGTAAATTGCTGTGGTTAAGGGCGTCTGCTGAATGCTTTCTGTGTAAATCCTTGTGTTCGCTGTGCCTTACTGGTGGATTTATTTGTCCTTCTTCAGTTAAATCTGAAACAGACATTTTGTGGCCCGCAGCCAATGCAACGCTGTTAGTATAAGCATTTTTCATATCTCTAATGGAGAACGATTGCTCCGGTTCCATTTGATTATAATTTTGTGAGTTCTACCAGTGAGCACCAGTGATTGGCTCCTGCTCAGATCCACGGATCCCGTTCTCATTCCTCAGCCTGGGAAGCTCAGCCATGCGTCTCAGTGCTTTAGGTGAAATGTCTAATTGATGGCTCATGCTCATGTTACAGGTCAGACGGCTCTTTAAATAGCCTGATGACTACTCGTGCACCGCTCTGAATCTAGGTCCCTGTAGCCGTGACAGTATGTTTATGATCGCTTTAATAATATAATGTAGCATTATCTCCTGTTAGAAATACTGACATTTTAGCTTGGAGTGCCATAGCTTATCTAGTGACTAACTAGAAGGGAAGCATGCAACCTTAAGCTGGTTAAGATATAAAGTCTGTTAATAGACTGATTCTTTTAAATCTTAAAAATGAAGTGAATGGGTGCTGTCAGAATGAGAGTCCAAACAGCTGATAAAAACATCACAGTAATCCACAAGTAAGCCACACCACTCCAGTCCAGCAGTTAATGTCTTGTGAAGACAAAAGATGTTTGTTCGTAAGAAAACAAACCAATGTTAAGGTCAACACTTAAAGTGTGCTTCTGGCCAAACCTTTGAGTCCATAATAAAGCTTCCTCCAGTGAAAAAGTCCATCTCCTGTTGTCTCTCACATTAAAATCCACCCATATAAACTCTTTTAGACAGCTTTCACTTGTAAACAGTGCTTGATCTGTGCAGATTTCTCTCCTGATTCAGAAGAGACAGATTTTTCACTGGAGGAAGTGTTATTATGGATTATGGACTTCTGGTATTTTAGCCAGAATCAACAGTTTTTAAAAATGCATTTGTTTCCTACAAACACACAGCTTTTCTCTTCACAAGATATGAACTGATGGACTGGAGTGGTGTGGATTACTTGTGGATTATTGTGATGTTTTTATCAGCTGTTTGGACTCTCATTCTGACGGCACCCATCCACTGCAGAGCATCCATTGCTGAGACACTGATGCAATGCTACATTTCTACAAACATGATGAAGAAACAAACTCATCCTGATCTTGGATGACCTGAGAGTGAGTACATTTTCAGTGAAGTTTCATTTTAGGTTGAACTATTCCTTTAATAGTAATTTTTTAAATCGGATATTTTGAATACCTTTACCTCTTCTCCTGCACTTTGACATGTTGTGTATAACTCTTTCATGTCTCTAGAATGATAAGCAGAGTGAACTAGATGATGATTGATGAAACTCTTTCAGATTTGTGCATATTGAACTTTGATATATAAGATAAGGTTTACTATGCTAGAGCGAGATTAAATGCTTGTGTTCTGTATATAGTGGAGAAGTTATTAATATGTTAGGTTTTGTTAGGTTAGTTATTAATATGTTAGGTTTTCACCTAAAGTTCTGTTGAAGTTTAGGTGAAAAGAGAATATACTGTAGATGTGAAACTTGGTATAGAGAAGTGATACTGATGTGAAAAGAGGGGCATTTAAATTCAGTTCTGCATAGAAACACAATAACTATTTATAAATCTTGTGATTAAAACCATGAAACTATTTTTTATGTGTCAGATGGTGGTCAGTGCATCTGGATGGTTGTCAGCCAACCAAGTCGTTGTTGCCTTAATGGTTAAAAAATCTCAGACTAAAATGTTTTTATTTATTTTATTTTTTACTTTATTTTGTATATTATTTATTTACTCTGATAAGAGAAAAAACACACGAAATCTGATTTTGCTGTGGTTTTTAATTCCCTCTCACCAATTTGTGTTCATAAGATTTGCACAGATGCAATTTTCATCTGAAGGGAAATAAATGAGATCAGATTGTCGTGTATGCTAAACACAGGCTCGCCAAATCCAATTTCCCCAAACGGCCGATTTCAATTTGCTCTGTTGATGACGACAGCGCTTGTATCTGTGTTTTGAATTGAGATTCAGCTTGATAAGTGTCTAGAGGTCAGCGAGGTCATGGACGGATCGACCTGAGTTCGAGTTCACCGTCCCTTTCGTTTTGATCTGGAAACAGATTCTAGACTGTGTCTAGTGTTTTCATCATGGAGGATTCTGATGTCAGTTTTGCTGTGTTTGGAGTGTGTGGAAGGTGGTTGTAGTTTTCTCCATTTCACAGGCCTGGCCGCTGGATAAATGTATCAGCACTGTTCAGCAGGAATAAAACAGCTTTGTTTTGTTGCCAAATGTTCTCAGTGATTGAGCTAAAGCAGAGTTTGTGCCTTCTTACAGTAGTTTACTACAGCAGTACAGTATTTAACAAAATCCTGAGTAAAAATACACTAAATGTAAATATATACATATGCATTTGAGAAGAAAGTCTATTTGGTAACACTTTACAATAATGCATTATTAAAAATTGTAACTAGCAATGTTAGTGAGTTAATGAAAAAAAAAAATGAAATCAATCCTGAGAGGTAACAAATGATTTCACTGCAAAGGGACAAAAATCAAACCTGATTGAGAGCTATGGGACAAAAGTAAATGTTGCATTATACTCTAAATCAAAGCAACCTTGGCCACATCTCTGCTTTGTAGTATTGCATTTCATGTTTTTCCTACACAATATAAAGCGCTTTCTATGCATTTAACTGTAATAGGAACCTACATTTTGGGCATTAGGGTTTTGTGGATCCATATTTTGGGGGATTAAGTCACATCTACTAATCTATCATTTGAGGTGTCGAATGATTTCTGAAATGCACCTGGAATAGTTTGGGTGTGTGTTGAGCTGTGTTGTGTAAAGTCAGATAAGGACCAGCGTGTTTGGACCTGTGTGCCGCTGGCTGCTGTGGGTGCGGCTGTGGGAATGCGGATCTAAGGCTTTGCTGTGCTAGGAGTGTGTGGCAACTCCTCAGGTTCAGCTGCACACGCGTGTACACAGTTATTCCTGATGCCAGGTTCAGATTAACCAAAAAAATCAGTCTTAAAAAAACATTTTCTGTGTTAGAGGCCTTGTTTAAAAACCTGTGAAATAATGCCACCAAATAATGTTTTCCAAGTGCCGCAGAAACTGGTACTGGACCCATTTGTGGGGAATGGAAAGTTAATGAAGGCTAAACATAGAAACACACTTTCACTTTCTTTTCTCTCCTCCATCACACCTCGCAGGTGAGATGCACGCGGAAGTCCCGTCGGAAAGTGTTTGCTCAGTGACCGCAGCGTGTGTTACTGCCATAAAAGGCGTTTTGTGCCGTGTTTAAAGGAGGCGTGTTTGGAGGCTTGGAAACTGTGGGGAGATTTGTGTGTATCATTGTTAAGAAAACAAGTGCAATAGACGCTGATATAGAATATTTATCTTCATATTATCGCTGATTCATAAATATAAGGGGTGTGAGGGTCTTTTAACTTTGTCAGCTTTCTCCATGTTAGTCCTTAATGTATACACAGCCGTCACGGAGCAAATGGAAATATCAGAGAGTTTTCCACAAAGATCGTGGTTTATAAAACCGAAACTGAAGATTTTGGCTTGTAATCCAAAGAGAAAAATATTTATTTAATTTTTTATTAGCCTATTTGAAAAATATAGAGATTTGGTTTCCATAAATTTTACAGTTAGTTAGTAATTCCATTAAATTTATACATTGTAATGGATCATAATCTGTTAAACTGGTGGTTTCTTGAGTCCTTGTCATTAAGGTGTAGTTTTTTTCTATATACAGTAATAATAAAGTGTGTTCTTATACACTGTAAACTTTTTTATTGTAAATCAGTACTTTTTTACAATAAAATGTTATTTCAGTTTTTGTACTTTGAAATTTCATGTTTATTTCAATGTGACACTTGTTTCTTTGTAAAAGAAATGTTAAAATTATTTATATATATATATATATATGTATGTCACATAGTTCATTAACTGAATGAAATAAACGACCTCCGCACTCAAATAAATGCATTCCACCTTCAATTTCATGCATAAAAACACAGACAACTATAAACACACGGACAGCAGCGTGTCTCAGGAGGGGTCTCGAGACTCTTTTGTGTTTGTGAACTGTATCACGGCTCGGGGGCGTTACATGCAAACAAAAAACAGCGCGTTTATGTTTCTCTGCTGATTCAGAAGCGCGCATACGCTGTTGTGTGGACACACATGCATTGAAAGTTTGTTTAGAACAGGGCGATGTTAGCGTGCGTGCTATGCCTGTGCCGAGATCCGCTCAAGAACAGCGCTGTCACGTACTTCACGGCCGGCGTCGCGCACTCCAGTCTCCGCCCACTTCGCGCGTTTTGTGTGTGACAAACCCTCTAGACGAGCGTTGGTAGGTGTGACCGTGGCGTGAAGAGTCCAGGAGTTAGTGTCCACGCACACAGACGCGCTCAGGTAAGAGCTGAACTCGTTTTGTCGTGTCTCGGCTGTGAACGAGCTGTTTGTTGACTGACAGACTGTTGCGCGCGAATGGAATGTTGCGCTCGTTACATTTGTAGCGCTTTCGGAAGTTTAGAACGTTCAGCAACTGTTACAGTGTTTCAGCGCCGCATGTTCCAGTGGCGGACAGTTTCTCTTCTCTTTTTAAATGCCATGAGTTGAGGGAGTGTAAGAAGTATTTCTGATATCTTTGACGTGTCTCGGGAGAGTTTGCAGCAGTGGATCGACTTCAGAGGGTGTGTTTCTAGTGAATCTCTGCTGCAGAATCTCTTCCACATCTTTTAAATGCTGCCAAATTCCACCCAATTACATCCAACAAGATCTAAAATACACTAAAATAAACAAAAATAAAGAAAAAGTCACAGAAGCTTTCAACGGGGTGGGACTTTTTCAAAAGTTATACTTTTGTACATTATTTAACCCTAAAGGGTGCATGTAAGTACCTTTAAGTTTACAGGTTAGTACTTTAAAAGTATGCTAGTACCTAAATTGTACATGTCTGACACTTTTGAAAAGCTAAGGTGACATCTTTTCTCACATTTTATAACAATAAAAAGTTATAATAATTAAAACTTTAATTATTAAAAACATCTACTTTTCAAATAGCGTCTTTTTCCTTTTTGTTCAAATAGTGTTTTCTTTTTTATAATTATTATTTTCTATTTAATTTTTTTGCTACATATGTATATGTGTACTATATATATATATATATGTGTGTGGTGTATATATATATATATATTATATATATATATATATATATATACATATAGACATATACACATATATATATATTACATAAATATATACATATACAATAAATATAATTATATGACAATATAATACAATTATATATTTATATATATATACACATATAATACACATACATACAAATATAGTAAACATTATATATTACAATTATATATTTATTTATATATATATATATATACATATAATCGCGCATATATAATTACATATTATATATGTGTCATGGTGTGTGTGTATTGTGTATCTATATATATATATATATATATATATATATATATATATAATATATATATATATATATATATATAGATATATTATATATAATATTAAAACACTTTTTTTTTTTAATTAAATGATAAATTGTCTTTACAAATGAATAAATAAATGAATTAAAAACTTTTTTTAATTTGCAAAATAAATTCTATAGTTATTATGCTACTCCCTGACAGCCATATTCATCAACTTACACTGTGAAATAATGTCTGAACTGCCTAGGTATGAATTTCTTTACAGAACTTTCATTTCAACGTAAACTGTTTTAGAAAGTTTTGGTAGGAAACCTAGTCAACAAGTGTGCAGCACACATGGTTGTGTGACGTGTGTGTTTCCCATGAGCTCTTGTGGAGTTTTTCACTTTCCTTTTCCTGTAAATCAAAGCTCATCCTATTAGTGGGCCAATATCTTCACATCGGAAGATAGCCTCAGCTGTTCAGAGTAGTATGGGCTGAGGAGGAACTCCTTGGGTGTGTTCATGTACGCATACAAACACACACAGTGCTTTACGCTGGATGATTAAACTGTGTGTGTGTGTGTTTCGAACTCCTGACAGTGACGGACTGCAGACTTTATTGCGCTGATAACCTACGTGCATGTTTGTTTTCCCTTTTTTTCCTTTTCAAAACCCTTTTTTCCTAAACAACTTAAAAAACTTTAAAATATTTCTATTTAATATTGAAAATATCAAAAGATTTAGAAATTAAAAAAACAAAATCACAAAATTCCACAATCAATGAGCAAGAGTTTGATCTAACCAAAAACTAACACTAATATCACTTTTTGTACAGCACTGATGTGTGTCCTTGCTGCTCGCATGAATAATAACAAAGACATAAGATACATGCACATAAGATGTGCACAGCTACATATTTTCAAGTTCAACTTTTCAGCTGACTGGACTGATCTTAAGGAAGCCCAGTATAATTTGTAACCAGTTGGACGCATTTTAGGGAGGCATTTAGTAAGATGCATTCTTTCATTCAGAAACAGGTAGATGAAGCAGTTTGCTTTTTAACTTCATTTAAACAAAAAAAAATTAAACTCCTAGAAATGTCACAACATAAATATAATTAAAAAACAAAAAAATTACAAAATAAAATAAATATAAACAATATTTAATATATTAAAAAAATATAAAAATATAAAAAAAATAGATTTAAAATTTATATAATACATTTAAATAAAAAATAAAATTATTTTGTGCTGTGTGGTGTGTTATAGATATATAATATATATATATATATATATATACTATATATGTATATATATATATATATAGTATGTGTATATATATATATATATATGTGTATATTTGTATATATATTATATACTATAGTCTGTGGATAATAACATATATATGTATTATATTATATATATATATATTTATATTATATATATAAATATAATTTATGATATATATGTATATATATTATGTATAAGATATATTTATGTATATATATATTTGTAGATATATTATATTATATATATATGTTATACTATATATGTGTATATGATAGATATTGTATATATATATATATATATAGCATATATATGTATATAATATATATATATATGATATATGTATATGTGTGTATATATATATCTATATATATGTGTGTATATACTATAATATATCTATGTATATATACTATATATATAAGACTATATATGTGTATATATATAGCATATATTACTAATATATAATAATATATTATATGTGTATTATATATTATATTATATTAGTGTGTATATATATTATATATTATATGTAATGTGTTGTATATATAATGTATATGTGTGTATATATATATATATATATATATATATATATAGATATATCTGTATATTTGTGTGTATTTATTTATTTTAAGAAAAAATAAATGTATTTTTAAACATTTTATTTATAATATTTACATGAATTTTGAATTTTTTTTTTTAAATGTATTTATTTATTTTAATAGTTCTGTCATCAGCGTCATGACCCCATTAAAGACCTTTAGGATTTGGACCACAGATTGTGATTTAAACCCCATCTGACCTCTGCTCATGTGTTGAATGGCTTACATTTACTGAACACTATCACATAAAAATAGACATTCCCTCATATCCGATCTGTTTTCTTTCAGATTGTGTGTCTCGTGAGCTGTCGCTGAGTTGCGAGACCCGTCGTGGTGAGGAGAGCTGGCGGAGACGTAGCCGAGACTAAATCAAAGCACATCTGCTGAGAAAATGGTGAGTCTGCGGGGTGTTTGAGTGCGTCACAATACAATAACTTGCTTTTTTTATTTGATTTTGGGTAGGGAGATGACATTTCAGGATGTTTTTTGTGGGATTCAGGCATCTTTTTATCATTTACTGGGCTTTTACTGACCGAGAGTCACCTGAGGGTAACCTATGGTTTATTTGGTTAGATGCATCCATTCCTAGTTTACTGCATGCATTCAGTCCTGTGGTCTTTGCAGGCCGAGCTGCTCTTTGGCTCAATGCATGCTAAAGAAATGCCCTCCAGCTGGAATAGCAAGCCAAGACATCTTCTGTCACCTTTACGAAGCAATCCTTTCATTATGGGCAGATCAGTCTGCTGCGTGTCTATATGTAGTGATTTTCCCGACTTTAGATCACATATTGTGCTTCGATTTTTGACCCCGCAATATTAACTGCTGTGAGGGTTTGTATTCCGTTCTCTTCCTGTTTATCACTCTTTGCTCGTCCAGAGTGAACTTTCCCTGTAAAGCTACCATGCAGGGGTTACCAGATGTTGGGAAGATCTTTGATGTTTGCGTGTACATGTTTGAAGAAGGGTTGGGGAATGTTGATGCCTCTTAAACACTGATGGATGCTGCTGGTCCACTTGGAAACACATTTACTACAAAATTGTGTTCTAGTTTAAGGGTTAATTGGTTACTTGAGTCTTTTAAGCTGGCTTTTTACTTAAATCGGAGCAGGAAGCCTTAAATTCATAGAATCATGGCATTAAATGTTGCTAAAATGCAAAAAAGGATATCTTCCTCAGTAATTTGTCTTATCAAACATCAAAACCTCATTTAATCGAGATGCATTTACTTGAGATGCAAAATAAAGATATGAAGTCTTGTTTTTTGAGAAACTGAACAAAACTAAATGAGTTTATGTGAAAAATAATAATAAAAAAAACTCCATTGACAGATATGTTTTCTGTTTTAGTCATAAACTCATTTCATTTTGATGAATTTATCAGAAAATAATAAATGTAGTTTGGTTACAGATGAGCATATCAGGGTCATTAACATTAAACATATTCATTACATTAAATGAAACAAACGTTAACTAGAATGATATAAAATATAAAAAAGTAAACTTATTTGAACTAGTTGCCAAGGTAAAAGTTCTCATTTTCATTAAGTTTAACATGAAGTACTAAAATAACTAAAACAAAAAAAAAAAACATTTAATAAAAACTATATAAACAACATATTTTAAAAACGAAAACACACAACAAAAATTAAAGAGAAAACATACAGAAATATAAAATATATTATTAAGTAAACAGACAAAACCTAATTAAAACATTAACAAAGTCTATAATAATAAATCAATGATACTAAAATAACTCTGGTGCATGTATTTGTTTCTTAAACTTAAACTTATTTCAATATTTCAACTAGCTGCAAAGGCAATATTTCAAATTTTTGTTTAGTTTAAAATGAAGCACTAAAATCACAGACCAAATTAATACAAAACAGTAAAAAAAAGAGATATATTTAATGTAAACTAAATTTACTGAAAATGACTTAAAAAGTA
The DNA here is from genome assembly GCF_018340385.1 of Cyprinus carpio. Lineage (NCBI taxonomy): Eukaryota > Metazoa > Chordata > Actinopteri > Cypriniformes > Cyprinidae > Cyprinus > Cyprinus carpio. The sequence goes on along the minus strand of NC_056576.1, from coordinate 4,303,221 downwards.
ACTAAAATTGAAGTTAAAACAGGAACTAGAAAAAATATCAATGACAGTAAAGTAATATTAGTTTTGAACATGGTTTATAATTTGAGTTTGTCCTGATAAAGCACAGTGACAGTTCAGTCTTGTAGTTTGTGGATGTTTTGTGGGCTCCTGATTTGAATTTCTTTCACACTTTAAAGACTCTTAGTGAGAGCAGCGGAGTGTGAAGCCGTGGGTTTTCCATGATGATGTGGCGCTCTGAGTCTGAGCGAGTGAACACGTCCCTCGATGCTCATTAAACACTTAGTGCTCTCCGTAAACAAAGCTCAGCCTTTGCCTCGTCTTCCTCGGGGCCGTTTGTACACGAGTAAAGCCAAGCACTGCTGGGTCAGCTCTGCACTGAGCTCATGTCAGCAGCTGCTCAGAAACTCTTGGTAGAAACGGTTATCGTCCCCATGAGACTGAACCAGAACTTGAATGCCTCAGTCACTTTTTTTTCCTGATACAGGGTTTCAGCGGGTCAAATTTAAGACCTTAAAATCTTAAATAATATAACAAAAAGTCTTCATTTTAAGAGGTCTTTACATTTGGGGATGGAAAAGAGTAGCAGCGATACGAATATGTGGTTATTAAACTTCAGAAGGTTATGATTCACTTAAATAAATGTGAGCGCTCCAGATTTCAAAGTCTTAGTTCAACAGGATCGTAGTTTCACAATCACTGAATGCTGAATATTTTTGCCTAACGATTAGGGATGTGAGATCCGATTTGTCTCGTGGGATCTGACAGGTCTGAAGCTATCCTCACGCAGACCTTTCAGATATATTTGCATTACACTGGCCCTTTCAACAGTGGTATGTAAGATATTATCAGGCAGCTGGCCACATCATAAGCAGGAAAATTACGCAGTGAAGTTTTTATCCAGTCATAAAAGCAGATTTCACAGTTTAATGTGGAATATCACGGAATTTCTCAAATTTTGAATTAATTAACCAAAAGTAGGTCATTACACTTAAATCTAATCAATCCATGGACTAGAATCTGTAAATATAAAAACACAAAACCCAAATTTAAAACCAATCCTTTTAAATAAAAACCCAAAACTTACGTTTAAAACACACACACACACAGACACACAAACAAACAAACACACACACACACACACACACACACACACACACACACACACACACACTGTCGTCTCACTAAATGAGGATGTAAACACATGAAGAACATCTCCAGAACTGCTCTGAGAGTCACTTCATGAGCATTTGACAGTTTGATTTGAGTAAAACTAGCATCATATCACAAACACAGAACTGTAAAGGTATTCACAGCAACCCATCAAAATAAAAGTCTGGTTTGAAATAACGACAAAATGTAAATACACAACACAGAATTTCTGAGGGAAAAAAATTCATACGGCTACTTTAAGAAAAAATAAAATTAATAAATTGTTGTGTTAGGCATTCAAATAGTTAGACATGCTAAAACACAGAATTTGTAACAATAAAAAATATAAATAATATGGTGAGAAAAAAAATAAAACATATCATAGGGGCCTAAACGTAATTTTTGTTAAACTTTTAATAAATTGATGTGAAAATGTATATACTAAAATTAAATGGAAAAAAAAATATATTTTTTTATTAATGTGGAAATCAGTTTACTAAAAAAAAAAAAAAAAACTTGACTGACTGCTACTTTAAAGGGATATTATTTGTTTATTATTTATTTTTATGTATACTATATAATTTTGTGCAGTTACTTGCCTGTCAGTTGAGTTTTTGGCAAAACCTTTTACAGTGTTTACATGTTTATACCTGCATAAAATTTATTAAAATAGATATTTAATTTCATAAAGCAAATTTTTTTGCATTTTGTGTTTTATTTATTTCATCATTTTGTTTTTCAGTAAAATAAAAGAGTCTAAAAATCTTTTCTCATTGTCCTCGTTCTTTAAAACCCAAGTCACTATTGCTTATGATGCACCTTATACATCCTACTAACGATTGCTTATGATGCACCTGTGACAAATTGACAATGTTTACATTATGGTTTTATATTATAATGTGTTGTAGATGGTTGTAAGAGTGCATATTTTATGTCTCATCTTTTTGAATGAGCAGCTAGACACTGTAAAGTTTAGACATTTCAGAATAAGAGTCCCTTTGTATTTCGGGCATGTTTATGATTTGGAAAAAGTCCCTCATTATGCATAAAATGTTCTATTTTTTGATAAATTCTGGTATTTAGGTATTTTTGTAAGTATATTTAGATTTAGGTATTTTTCATGTATCTTTCATCTTTTTGAATTTTCAGCATGATTTGGAAAAAAAGTAGTTTGCAAAGTATATTTATTTTTTAAAATAAGAGTCCCTTATCTATTTTTTTGAGATGAGTTTAAGTATATTTAGAAAATAAGAGTCCCTTTGTATTTTCAGACGTTTATGATTTGGAAAAAAGTTTTTTTTTGTTAAATTGTGGTATTTAGGTATTTTTAAGTATATTTAGATTAGGTATTTTAATGTATCTTTAATTTTTTTGAATGAGCAGATGGAAGTAGTAAAGTATAGACATTTCAAAATAAGAGTCCCTGTGTATTTCTGGCTTGTTTATGATTGACAGTCCCTCATTATGCATACAGTCTTTTTTATTTTGGTTATTTTAAGTTCTTTTGGTTCCCATATTTCTCACATTTTTGAATGAGCAAATGGAAGTAATAAAGCATACACATTTTAAAATAAGAGTCCCGGTGTATTTCCCTCATCATAAATTACATACCTTTATTTGGGTATTATTGGTTTGTCCTGTAGTGGCATGTGATAGTAATTTTATGAGTGAAAAAAAATCAAAAAAAATAAATAAATTTTTAAAAAAAAAACACAACACAAGCCATGCAATCAATTCATCGCCACTCTGAGACTCGGCCACGTTTTTTTTTTTTATTATTATTGTGAAGCGTCTTTAATTGTCTGGGGAACGAAGTGCCTGGAAGATGTCCCTGTGAAGATGTTCTGAATGTGATCATTTGGACTGTTTTCCTTATTGCATGTTCTCTTGAGACTCCATTTGGTAAACCAGCTACTGTTTTTGGTGTTGTAAGAGCATTTCTACATTTTATGTCGAGGACACTGATTGCAGAAGTTGTGGTTTGCATGTTTCCATTCTTATCCATTCAGAATATGAGCTGATATAATAATCAGTATTGTGGCGAGAGGCTGGAAATAATTGACTGGAAGTTGTAAACGTGTAGTAGATGACAGGACTGGGCAGAATTCAGAGTTTATGATTTGACTTCTCAGTGTGAATTTGAATTGAATTGGCCACGACACATAGGAAATTGAATTAGAATTGGAATGACACAGCATGTGAAACTAATTTAATTTAAATACTAAAATGTAAATAGTTGAATATGAGTTTTATTTTGTAGTTTTAGTACTTAATCTTAGTACGAGCACTTTTGTTTGGCACCTGGGTTCGTTTGACGTCAGAGTTGGGTTCGTTTGGATAATGTGGACGCTGTTTTCTGAACTCGATCAACTCGAAACACAGCCCAGATCAGTTCAGCCGTGAGAGGTGAGTTTTCCAGCCGGTGTTTCTGTGTATCCGTACATTCATTCACACACCCAGAAAACCATTGATTTACACAGTCCGGTCATATTTCAGTCCCATTCACTCACAGACGACAATGAGGATCTTTTGCCTCGTGTTGGTCTGTGAATAAAGGGCCGTGTGAAGGTGGGGCTGAACACTGTCCCGCATGATGTCAGGCTCTGAGCTCACCTGTATCCGTCCTCCAGATGAAAACATGCACTTCAGAGAGGAACGGGTTCAGTTTAGTGCTAAAATTCAGGTTGAGCTTTTAGGAGCTTCAGATAATCACATAAGACTCGAGTTAAAGTGAAACCAGTGAGTGTACATCTACATCAATCATTCACTCTATTACCAGAGTTTTATGAAAGTATTGCAAGGCTGGTCTGTAAAAAAAAAAAGAAATAGAGAGTAAAAAATTTTATGTATGTATGTATATATATATATATATATATATACACACACACACACACACACACACACACACACACACACACACACACACACACACACACACACACAGTACAGGTCAAAAGTTTGGAAACATAACTATTTTTAATGTTTTTTGAAAGAAGTTTCTTCTGCTCATCAAGCCTGCATTTATTTGATCAAAAATACAGAAAAAAACAGTAATATTGTGAAATATCAATTACAACTTAAAATAATAGTTTTCTATTTGAATATACTTTAAAAAAATAATTTATTCCTGTGATCAAAGCTGAATTTTCAGCATCTTACTCCAGCCTTCAGTGTCACATGTAACATCCAGTCTATCACATGATCATTTAGAAATCATTCTAATATTCTGATTTATTATGAGTGTTGGAAACAGTTCTGCTGTCTAATATATTTGATGAAAAAAGGTTAAAAAGAACTGCATTTATTCAAAATAAAAAAAAATTCTAATATAGATTCTAATAATATATTTTTCTTTACTATCACTTTTTATCAATTTAACACATCCTTGCTGAATAAAAGTATTGATTTTATTTAAAAAAAAAGAAAGAAAAAAAAATTACTGACCCCAAATTACTGACCAGTAGTGTATATTGTTATTACAAAATATTTATATTTCAAAAACATAGCTTCTTTTTTTTTTTTTTACTTTTTATTCATCAAAGTATCCTAAAAAAGTATCACATGTTCTGAAAAAATATTAAGCAGCAGAACTGTTTTCCAACTTTGATAATGAATCATGATATTAGAAATGATTTCTAAAGGATCATGTGATAATGATCCTAAAAATTCAGCTTTGCATCACAGAAATAAATGATAATTTAAAGTATAATAAATTTAAAAACAATTATTTTAAATTGTAATAATATTTCACAATATTACTGTTTTTTCTGTATTTTTGATCAAATAAATGCAGGCTTGATGAGCAGAAGAAACTTCTTTCAAAAACATTAAAAATAGTAATGTTTCCAAAATCTTGACCTGTACTGTATATACATATATATATGGTTTTTGTTTATAAAAACACTTGCAAATGTAGCTGTGCTTTTTACTCTCTTTCTGCTCACATACGGTCATTAAGTATAGTACTGATCTGGTGCGTATGATTATGTATTACTCAGAAGGTTGGATTCGATGTGGTTGTGTGTTGACAGTTGTTTACTGTAGACTCGTGTGTTCTGATGGATCGTGCAGTTTAACAGATTGAGCTGGTTGTGGTGTTGTTGAAGTGTTTCCTTCTTTAGGCTCCTGTGTCATGCATTTGTGTTACGCGCACATCAGGTTTCAGGGGAACGACACGTGTGTGTGTGTGTGTGTGTGTGTGTGTGTGTGTGTGTGTGTGTGTGTGAGAGAGACGTGAGTGGTGTGTGTGTGTTTTGCTGAAGGGGCAGTAATTCTATGGCAGGGTGTCCTCCTTTCCTAAAAATAGGTGTCATGGAGTCATAAGGCCATGTCTGCAGTGAATCACAGTCCATCAGCTCCATTCCAGCAATGTTCCCTATCAACTACAATTATTGTATATATTATATATGTATATTTAATTACTATGTATTATGACTATTTTATATATATAAAAATAACTTTGTTTTACACAAAATGTAATGTTAAATTGAGCAAGCTTCTCAATAAAAACGAAGTAAAAGTTGTCCTTAAAAAATAAAAATATTTTCAGAAAATTGAGATTTATAATACAAAAATGCGTACATAAGAGTACTGATTATTATATTACTTCTGTGTATATATATATATATATATATATTTTTTTTTTTTTATAATATATATATATATATATATATATTTTTTTTTTTTTATAATATATATATATTACAACAAACATATATAATATGTTTGTCATGTTTAGAAGTTTAAAAGCGGGAAATTGATTTAATTTGATTTCTTTCTTTTTTTTTATTTACTTAAAGGTGGCTTAGTGTTAGTTAGAAAAATAACTGATGGTTTTCTGTGTATTTTGAACTAGTTTGTGAATATATTTTATGAACTGTTAGGGTGAGGTGGACATGAAATGTTCTGCATGCCAGGAATGACGTTATTTTGGAGTCGCGGCACATCGTGGCACGTTCCTCACGCTCCGAGCGTTTTGGAGTCTCTTCTAGAGATGGACAGCGAGGTACATCATGTCCGTTAGTGTAGACAGCGATGCATGCTGGGAAACTGTAGAGCGAGTGTCTCTCAGTGTGTTACAGTGGAGAGGAAGAGGGAGGAGGAGATGCTGAAGAATGCTGTGTCACTGGTGCTGCTGCGGATCCCCTCTCGCTCTCTCTCTCTCTCTCTCTCTGTGTGTGTCAGTGTCTCTCGCCCGTCGTGACTGAAGCGCACTGATGCATCCCCCCCCCCCCACTGCAGCCATGCAGCATCACAGCACTTTAACAGACAAAACTCACAGTAAATTAAACATAAAACCAATTAACACATGATACAAGTTACTATTTCTATACTTTTTGATACTTTATAGCAAATATCAACTATTTACTAGAAACTTAAACCTAAACCTAAAACTTATTTAATATTAAATATATATAAATATAAATATTTATATTATATTTTTAAGATAGAAATAGCTGTAGCTTACGGTCATGGGTTTGATTCCCGATTAAACTGATTGAAATGTATACCTTGTATTCAAAGGTAGTCTGTCAAATGCATAAATATAAATTGTAACATTTAATAATTCTACAATAAAATATTTTATGAATTACATGCGAAATGAAATATAAAAAGATCATAAAATATATAGTTCAAAAATGCATAAATATAACTACATAAATATATGTAGCAAATTAATAATAAAAATGCATTTGTAAATATATTATTTAAAATGTGTATATAACGCAAAATGTATGTATGTGTATAAATATATATATCTATATATAATATACTATATATATAATATATATTATATTATAAATATATATATATATATATATATGTATATATAATATATATATATATATAGTATATATATAGATATTTATAAATTTTAGTAGCCTTTGTTTTAATTTTTTTTGTTTGTTTTTACTTTGGTTTAATATTTTATTCATGTGGACATGGAAAGAGTATTTTACTTTGGTTTAATATTTTATTCATGTGGACATGGAATGAGTAGGATCAGAATAGAATAATTCTATTTTAGTATCATGAAGATGCAATTACAGTTTTTGTTAATATTTTGAATCAGTTTTTATATCTACATTTTGTTTTCATTTCAATTTTAAAGATTTATTAATTATGTTGCTTTTTTTTGTCCTTTTTAGTAGGTTACATAGTTTATTAATATTTATTTCAGTTCCAGTTTCATTTATTTTAGTACATCAAGGTTAAATTAAAATGAGAAATGTTGCCATGGCAACTAGCTGAAAAATATATTTTTTAAATATTATTTTATTTCAGTTAACATTGATTAAATAACAAAAAACAAAAAGTAAAAAACAATAACCCTGCTCTGTCACATCCGACAAATCCGACTACCGGCTCCAGTGTGTGTGTGATGCAGTAGAAAGCTGTGTTTATTGTCCGTCTCATTCGTTTCAGACCGGAAATGGTCTGGGTGTTTTGGCTCCAGTGTGTTTTGTGCGCATGGATGCAGTGATATGTGCAGCGCAGGCATCTTGCTGAGGTTGCAGGCTGGCTCGGATGAGATCTCGGTGAAGGGTGAACGCAGGAATAAAGAGAGAGAGAGAGAGAGGGAGCGGGCGAGTGAGAGCGTGCACGTGAGGGGGATGCAGTGCACAAGGGCGGAGCTTAGCATCAGGCAATACCCCGTCTGATTCTCCATCTCTGTGTAAACCCGTCTGTCTGTCCATCTCTCTCCTCTCCTGCTTTCACCAGCACCTCCGTCTTTCTTCTGGAATATTCTGAGCGACAGGAAGTGCATCTGATCTGTGTGTGTGTGTGAGGTGAAAGGTCTCAGCCGAGGGAAGGATGGTTTTGCCGGCTGGTTTTGCGGCGGTTCTCATCCGAGTGCGTGTCTCATCCGCGCCCTCCCTCCGCGCACCATGAGCCGGACCAACCGCGTCTCCTGCTCAATGCTCAACTGCTTCGTAAGTGTGTGTGTGTGTGTGTGTGTGTGTGTGTGAGCGCTGCAGCTGTGGTGAAGTACCTGACGGCACGTGACTCTACAGATGTGTGTGTGTGTGTGAAGTACACAAGAGCGTGAGATGGTGTTTCATTATAAAGAGAGCAGCTCCCCATGAGACGCTCGACTTGAGATGGTGTTTCATTATAAAGAGAGCAGCTCCCCATGAGACGCTCGACTGCGAATATATGAACACACGGCAGGATCTTTGAAGGACAGAGAGAAGAGTTCAGAAGAGATTAGGAATATTCTGAGCTCTTTAGTTATTACTCAAATTCTTAAATGTTTGGTATTATAATAACAGTTTTTGTTATTTAGTGTGATTTATTATCATATATTATATAGTACTTAACAATAATAGATCTATTATATTTATATTATGATAGAACTTAACAATAATAATAATTATAATAATTATAATGAATACTATTATTATGATATTCTATAATTTATTATTAATAATTAATTAAAATAATAGATAATATATTATTACATCAATTATATTATTATGTAGCATAATATTTTAACTAAATAAAAGCAACAGTAAGCGTAATAAAAATATGTTTTAAGAAATATGGTTTTTCATTTAGCTATATCTAGTGTTATGTATTAATATATGTTAATTTATAGTAGCTAATATTTATAGTAAATAATATAAATGTTGTTATAATATTGTATTATTGTTATAATAGTATAACATTATGCTAAATAATTACAACAATAATAAAAAAAAAAATTATTTAACATAATAAAATACAACAATAATAATTATTATTGTTATTGTTCTTATTATATAGAATAATAAACAAAATGATGATTAAAAATAACAAGCATAAGAAAATAGAAATAAAAATAAGAAATTGTGTAATAGTATAATATTATGCTTATTATAATTATTATAATATATTTATTTATATTTAGTAGTACTATAGTAGCATAATATTGTAGTAAATAATAATAATGCTATTAAGTAAAATTGAAAATATTATATTATTATTATAATATGATATTATTCTTACAATCATTATTGTTATATTATAATACAAATTATGCAAATAATTGCAATAATAATAATAATTATTATTATATAGCATTACATAAATTAATAAAAACAAGCATACTAATATAAATAGAAAATGGAAATAAAAAATGTAATGAAAATAAATTTATAAATTGTATTTTATAACAGTATAATATTATGATTATTTTAATTACTATATTATTTTTTATTATTACTATGTTGTTATATTATATTAGTATAATATTTTGATTTGTAAAGTATAAGTGTAATAAGTATAATAAGAAGGAAAATATTATATGACTGTTATTTATTATTTAGTATAATAGTCATCATAATGGCAGCAATGTTATTAATTATAATAATGGGGCATAGTATCGTATTAGTTTTTGGTTTAATTCTCATATTTTATTATAAAAGTTATATTTCATAAACTATTACAAAATAACTATAAAAATAATATAAACAACTATAAAAGTAACGTGATGGGTTTTTAGTATGTAAAGCATTTTGTCAATTTTCTAACAAAAAAATAAATATGAAATATTAACAAAAAAAAAAAAATAAAACAAAAAACTACTAAAAAAGTGTTTTATGTATTTAGTATATCAAGCATTTTATTTGTTGAAATATAAAATTATTTTATAAAATGACTATAAAAATGACATATTGCTAGATTTTATGTTTCATACACCTGCATCAGACCGAAGAGTGTTTATATTTGCTCCTGCTGTGAGTGTTTTGTTCTCGCTGAGAGCAATGAAAGGCTCTTCGTGAATGAAATATTACCATTCCATGACGTGCTACCAGCACTCAATATCATATAACAGAAAAATGATAATATGATCTGTCATTCAATTAAATGCTTTGCTTTTTTCCCGCCCTGCACCTTGCCATGAGAATGAGATGTAGACTCGTCATATCTAGGAACATAATACAACATAGTCATAATTAACAATGTAAACTCATTAATTGTGCATATTATTTAATGAGTTAGATTTGCATACACTTGTATTGAGTACTGATCTTTACGTGTAAAGATATTATTTAAAGAGTTAGATTTGCATACACTTGTGTGAGTGTCTTTCTGTGGTGAAATTATGAAAGGAGCAATCTTTTTATTTTTTAATTACAAAGGTTTATACAAATTAAATATAAAAAATATGAATACAATTATTTATTTTTAAACAATTGTAAATTTTATTTTTACAAAGTACATTTACAAACGAAAAAATATCTAAAACCATAAAAAAATTATTTGAAACAAAATAATGTAAATTTATGTAAAATACACACAAGATAACATTTGTTAAAATTTATTTCAGCTAGTTGCCAAAGCAACCTATTTCAGATTTTTAGTTCAACTTAAAGTAAATAACTACAAAACTTCATAAAAAAAAAATTATAATTAAAAAATTAATAGTATTTAAATGTAATAATATCAAATATAAAAAATAAAAACTAATATATAAAACATAAAATATATTAAAAAAAAAAAATATAAAATATACTAAAATTAACAAAGCATGACACTTGCAAAAAAACTACTAAAATTGAACTAAAATTAAAGAAAAATGTGTGTGTGTTCTGTGTGTTTAGTGAGTTAATAAACAACGGAGACTGTTCTGTGGAAAATTAAAAAAGCAATGTGTTATTTTATACATTTAAATTAATCTAAAAACTATGAATAAATAGTAAAAAGAACTATTTTGTAATTTTTTTTTATTTGTATTTTACAGTGTACGATTTTTATTTGTATATTTACATGCATATAAAACATTGAACACTATCAGGTCGTTAAAAACCATATAAAAAAAAAATAAACCGAAAAAACATTGTGAAAAAAATAATTTAAAAATAAAATATAAAAAAGTAAACATTTTATTTCAGCTATTTGCCAACAATATTCTCATTTTTAGTTTTTTAAGTCACCTTAAAAATTACTAAAATAACTAACATGTTGTATGTTTTTTTAAAAAAATAATAATAATATATAATAAATAAAAAATAATACATCATGTTAATTCAATTAACAAACAAATCTAAAAAAAAAAAAAAACACAACTAAAATTAAATTTAAAACACTTGATTGAAACAACTTAGACTGATCTAATGAAATTAAACGAATACAATTCTTATAAAAATATGAAGAAGCATGTTTTTTTTTTTAATTAACGAGGTTTAATACACATTAAAATATAACTAACTATGAAAAAAATTATTAAAGAATATTTTTTTTAATTTTTAATTTTTTTTATTTTAACAATGTACATTTTTAAATTTATATTTACATGCATTATTTCAGCTAGTTGCCAAAGCAAATTTTCTGATTTTTAGTTTAACTTAAAGTAAATCTAAGAAATAAATTTTCCAAAAATTAACATAACATAAAATAAATCTAACAAATAAATAAATATTTCTAATTTTTAACTTCAATTTAAAGTCCTAAAATAAAAAAATTTAATGAAATTTACTATAAAATTTTTTCTATATATATAAAAATATAAAAATTATATATATATATATAAAATATATAATTAATATCTATATATATAGATTATATATCTATCTAAATATATAACTATAATTGGTATATAATATTACAAAGCATTGCAAAAAAAACAACAAGGAAAATAAAAAATAAAATAAAAAATAAAACACAAAAAAAAATACTGAAATATTAATACAACAAATATTAAAGTTATGACACCAAATAAATAAATAAAAATGACACCAAGTAAAGCAATAAGGCTAGGCAAAAGGTCATATATAAAAATTCTTTCTATGTTTAGGGCGTGTTATTGGCATACCAATCGAGCGTCAATATAATAAAAGATGCTTTGTAAATGATTAAATTGATTTAATAATCCCAGTAAACGTTTATTCCACCAAGTAATAAAGTTGATAATCTAAGTGTATGCTGATAATAGGAAACTTTGAGGGAACTTTTGCATTTTAAGATGAGCTGATCTTCATCATCATGCATGAGCTCAGCCTCACATACAATCTGGCTGTGGTTTGATGCCGAGATCTCGTGCAGATCGTCTTTGATTTAAGATGAGCTGATCTTCATCATCATGCATGAGCTCAGCCTCACATACAGCCGTGTTTCACTCGTGTCCTCGTCTTTTTAAATATTCCTGCTCCTGAAATATTCATTAGCAGCGAGAGAAAGCAAGCGACTCCCGTCCCACCGAAGCATTTGTTCTTCATCTCTCTTCCTCCTCACGTGTCTGTTCTCCTCTTTGAGCTTTCACATACTGTTTCTCGGCTGATTTAGACAGTTTTATAAATGTTTTATAAAGCATTTTATTAGTTTATTTCCAGAAAAAAATAACTATTTTAATTTGATATTTTAGTAACTATTTTAAAATGACACAAAATAATACATGCAATGGGTGTTTAATATAAAAAGCATTTTATTTGTCAAATTTCCAAAAAAATGACAATTATAAAATTTTAGAAACTATTATAAAATAACTGTACAAATAACTATAAAAATTGCATATGTGATTGGTATTTAGTATATAAAGATAAAATAACAAAACTATAAAAACAACATTACATAAAAAATTAAGTATTATAAAAAATATGTTTAAATAAATCTGTCATGAAAATAAGTTTTTATTACATCCGCTGTTTAATTGTTTCGAAATTAGTATTTGTCATTAAATATAGGTTTAATATAATCTGTCATGAAAATAATGTTTTATTACAGTACCGCTGTTTTAAGTGTTCATATGTCACACAATGAATCGGAGTAAAAAACATAATTAATATCATCGTACAAGTGAGCGTTTTGATTTTTAGCTAAATCTTTATTTGAGTGCTAAAATTACAAAACACACTTTATTAAATATCTGATTAAATTAAAAAAAAATTTTTTAAATTAATCTAAAAAAAAAATACGTTTTGATTTTTAGCTAAATTAAAACTTTAATTTATAGTAAAAAAAACATACTGTAGCTATAAAAATAAAATAAAGAAATAATTTTATTATAAATTAAATTTTATTATAATTTAATTTCCATTAAAACATTGTATTTGTATTATTAGTTATACACGTTGATGGAAGAGTCCGGATGCGTTTTAATCTGAATGGCTGTAGGAGACAGAAACACTACATTCTAAATGTATTAACGAACTGGTTGATGGAAGAGTCCGGATGCGTTTTAATCTGAATGGCTGTAATAATCTCCAGTCAATCAAACTCATGCACTTCCCACTGGATTACAGTAGATGCTGATTGTTTTAATGAATTAAACCAATAGCTGTCCCGTCCCAAAACCTCTTTGAATGATTTAATTCATGTTCCCGTCCTCCTGTGGCCGGCCGGCCGAAAATAACCAAATGATGAAGCACCTGTCGTCTTTTAGTATTATGTATATACTGATGTGGTTTTTCTTAATATTTTGAATTGGCCAAATGACATATATTTTAGTCATTCATAGTTTTTAATTTATTTTAGCTTAATTTTTAAATTGTATTATTTTCTAAACATTTCTAATTATTTTTGTTTATTTTAAGTTTTTAATGTAATGTTTTTATTTTATTTCAGCCTTATTTCATTTACCCTTTTTTGTTGTTCTTATGTGCTTTTGTAATTTTTATAATTTTTCTATAAAGCTTCGTTTTATTTTTATTTTAGTTTTATATTTAATTAATTTTTATTATTTGATATACATTTCTAATAAATAATACAAATAATTCCATTTAATTTAATTAAATATTATTTTAGCCATATTTTAATTACCAAAAATGTTTTGTTCTACTTATGTTTTTTTCTCATTTTTATATATTATTTTTCTATAAAGGTTTATTTTTATTTCAGTTTTAGTCATTTTGTTATGGTTTTATATACATTGCTGATTAATTTTTTTGTTTCTCATTTTATTTTTATTTTTGTTTTTCATCTAATATTTATTTGTTATTAAAACAAAACAATAATTTAACTTTAAAAAACATTTTTTATTTATACATTATTATTTTATTTTTTTACATTTTGTGCATTTTTATTATTTTACTATAAATCAATATTTTATTTTTATTTTATTTTTGGTAATTTTTTCCATGTGTTTTTCATTTTATTATTTTATTTCAATTAACAAAAATAAGTTTTAATTATGTGCTTTTTATAATTTGTATGTATTTATAAAAAAAAAAAAATTAATTATTTTATTTTTAATAATAGTATGTGGTTTTGTGATTTCTATTATTATTCTATAGTTTTTTTTTTTTTTATTATTATTATTCTTATTCATAGTTTTCGTGTTGTGGTTTTTTTTTTTCAGTTTTAGTTTAGTAATTTTAGTACCAAAACTTATTTGTAGAATATTTCTCACTGTTTATTTAAAAATGAAGCTGTTGTGGGTGAATGTCCTGCTGACACTGTTACTGTGGAGCGTGTTGTTAATGCATTAGCAAGTGCAGTCTCAGTGCTTCGTCTTGTGTTACTCTATTTCGAGCGCGGAAAACAAATGAGGTAAAGCGTGGTACAGAGGGGGAGAGAATCGAGCGTGACGAGGCAGAAAACGCAGCGTCCTCAATCAGCGCATTCCCAGAGACTCAAAGCCTGTGACGGGACGTTTTTCGTGCCGCTGTCTCAAAGTGACGGGATAATTGGTCTGAGGGTCACCTGACCTCATCTAAAGATTCATAAACCATCTTTTGACACGAGAACATTGTGTTTCCTGTAAACTGCCCAAAGGTGACGTCTTGCAGCAGGGATGGGCAGAGATGCTCTTCTGATGGTTTTTAACATCTTTTTTGTCTAAAATGTACTTTATGCACACATAAGTGAATGTTTCTCACTACACAAGCTTAATTTCACATTTTTGCTTTGCAATTCATAATCTACCCTTAGTTTTTTTTACTAACTACTGTCAATATATATTAATAAACAAAATAACGAATAATGAAATATAAATTAAATACTTAGAAAATAAATTAAATGCATAAAATATGTACAATATATGTCTTCTGGCAGTTTTTTTTTTGTCTAAAATATACTTAGACAGAAAATATTTTAAGTTTCTTGCTACAAAAGATTTATTTCATATGCATTTGCTTTTCATTAGAATGTAATTCATAATCTGCCATCAGTCTTTTATTAAGTTCTGTTATATGTGTAAAATATATTAGTAAATTAAATAAAAAACAATTAAGTTAAAAAAATAAATAAATATATAAATACAATTTTTAGCATTTTTTTGTCACCTTTATTATTATTTTTAGTACTATTTATATGGTTAAATATTTTTAATAATAATGATAATTATTATTATTATAGTTAATGTTTTATTTTCAGTTTATTGTATTTTAATTTGAATAATTTTATGTGCTTTTGTCATTGTTTTATTATTTTACATTTCAATTTATTTTTAGTAATTCTATAAAGCTAAAAATAAACTATATATATTTATTTCAGCTTTATTTCAATTTACTATATCTGATTATTAGTGAAAAAACAACTGTGTGTGTGTGGTGTTATTTTTTTCTTTAATATTTATTTCAGCTTTATTTCAATTTCCAAAAATGATTTTAACAATAACACTGAACGGCCCTGCATTGGCTGAACGTTTGTTTTTGCGTTTCTAGAACATTTCTAGCCTCACTGTTTCTTACTTTCTACTTTTGTCGTCACTTTTCATGTGTTTGGCTTCTGCTTGCGTCTTCGTCTCAGTTCTGGCCTTGTTCCTGTCCTATTTCTGTCCTGTAACTTGCTTAAGGAGTCAGGGGTGTGTCTGTGTGCCGTTTGAAGATCTCTGTGTCACTCGGGGCTTTTTATAGCTCGTCTGCAGTCGATCCTCATCAGGAGAGTGAAATCTCCCCTCGTTAAGGCCGTCCTGGGTCTGTTTGAGGAGGTCTGAGTGTTTAACCAGCATGAATGCAAACGCAGCAGAATCGATCCATCAGCTGATTGAAAGCAGACAGACGTATGTTGAGGACAGAGAACGTGATGAATTGCTTGTGGGTTTCACTGAGTGATTGATTGATTGAAAACTCGAGTCCATCAGAAAGATTGATCTTAAATCTATCGCGCCTCCCCCCATCTCTCTCTCTCTCTCTCTCTCTCTCTCTCTCTCTCTCTCTCTCTCTCTCTCTCTCTCTCCTCATTTCTAATTACATAAATAACTCCAATAAATTACTCCTCTTGACCCAAAATCTAAAAATCAAAATAAACGCATAAAATCGTATATATAATCTCAAAAAAATATATTATATAAACTTATAAAATTGCACAGGCTGCGATGTAATTAAAAAAATTCAATAAATGCATGCATCAAATGCCGTCCCATGCTCGTAACGAGAAGCACTTATCAAGAAAACAGAAGTTTAAGGGCTCCCTGTGGTTTACTGTCAAAATAAATTTGATTGCTTATTGTTTGAAAATGAAGAACTTAAGACGGTCATTAATTAAAAAATTATTAATTATTAAAAGCATTATATTATTTTCTTAATTTTTTTTCACTTTTAATCTTCAAAATATTGAGTATTATTTCTTATTATTTGTATTTACATTTTTATTTAGTAGTACTAGTAGTAGAAATAATAATATAATTATTGCTATTAGAATGAATATAAGTGTTGTAATTTTACAGTTATGAAGTAAAATTTGAAATTATTAGATTTTTCATAAATACATTTTTACAGTGAAATATTACAAAAGATTTATTTTGTTTTTAGTATTTTTTATATTTTTATTTAGTATTAGTACTAATATTAATATTGATAATAATATTCATTATTTTTATTACAATTTTTATTATTAGATTGAATATTAGTATAGTAATTTTACCGATGTAAAATAAAAATGTTTAAAGTAACAAAATTATTATTATTATATAATAATAGTAGTGTTATATTTTTAATTTAGTAATAATAGTAATACTAATAACAATTCTAATTATAATATTTTATTATTAGTTGTTGCAATTCATTTAACTAATATTGAACAATACATTTGTTGCAGTATTTATTCAATTTATATATATATATATATATATACTATATAATATATATATTATATATATAATTAGGGTTGTCAATGATTAATCACGATTAATCACATCCAAAATAAAAAGTTTGTTTCCCATAAATATGTGTATACTGTGTATATTTATTATGTATATATAAATACACACACATGCAATGTATTATATTTAAGAAGAATAGTTATGTTTATATATTAAAATATATTTTATCTATAATATAAAATATAGAATATAAATAGATAAATGTATATTCATGTAAATATTTTCTAAATATAAATTTATGTGTGTGTATTTATATATAAATAATCAATATACCCTGTACAACTATACAATATTATGTAAACAAAACTTTTATTTTGGATGTGATTAATCGTGATGCTAATGTCATCTTGACAGCCCTAATATATATATATCTATATTAATATATATTATATAGTGTTAGTAGCGATCGACCAATATCATTTGTTTTGTTTAACTGATACCTACCAATTATTTACTTTACATCTATATCTATAAATTATTTTAATGCATATGTAATAATCCAATTGCAATCTCACGGAGATAATTTCCACAGAGCTGTTATTATTTAGATGCTTATTAGCAAAATACAGGTTATGTTGTAAATGCTTAAATATCGGGGAAAATATCGGTAAAACCGTTTATTCGTCGATCTCTGTCAGAGATGCACTCATGCTGGTCCAGAAGGTAAAAAGCATAATTATGCTTCCTTTTAAGATCTTATTGTGCCATCTTTGCTTGGATCATCTCTGGAAAAGGCAGTCCCATAATGCATTGCAATGAGCTTGGTGGAAATAACTAGAAAAAAGTGTGAAGGAAATGATGTTATAATCATTTACACTGCAAAAAAAGTTGTAAAGATTGGAGTAGATTTCACTAGTCTTTGTACTTCAAAATTTCATGTTTAATTTAATGTTACTTGCTATTTGTTATAAATATCAGTTTCTGTGTGAAAATTGTTTCAAAGTAAATCCTACACTTAAAATTCAGTGCACATATTCAGTTTATTTTTACTGTAAAGTCATACTTGAATATGCAGTCTCTGCTAACACTAACAGAAATATTTATGGTATTTTGGCTGAAATTGTTTTACCTGCAGTTCTGAGAGAAACTGAGTTTTGTCATGTTTAACTCATTTAGTTGACTACTCTCTCTTTAAAATATAATACACACTTGTGCTCATAAGAAGATATATAACACATATATACACCACACACATCACAAAATCATCACCAATCATAATAATCATCTTACAACACTCGCTCTCAAACTCAGAAATTCTCACACAAACAACAGAGAGCAATGATTTAGGGCATTGTTCTGACGTTGTAGATAACCAGCATGTAAACCAAGTCTTTATTAAATAATTTGATAGATCTTCCTCTGACATTCAGCAGTTTTCATTGCATTTCCAGGACGGCTCTCGTCACGTCGTGTGCAGACAGATTTCCTCACTGGAGGCACATTTTCTGTGTCATCCGGATTTTTGCAGGAAAGCACAGATGGACTCTGCATTTCAAGCCAGCAGTTCTGCTTCTGTTTCTGCCTTTTACTCTTCTGTTGCTCTTTTCACTCATTGTATCCATAACCAGCCTATAACCTGATCTGTTCAAGTTCTAAGGGCTTCCTGCAGTTTTATGGCAAAATAAAAGTTTAATGGTTTAATATTCAAAAATGAAGAAAGTAAATCAGTCATAATAAACAAAAGATAGTTTTGTAATTTTACAGTTGTAATGTAAAATAAAAATTATTATTATTATTATTAAACATTTGATTTATTTTGTAGTGAACTATTACAATATTAAATATTTATTGTTTTGTAATTTAGTAATTTACATATTTTTTTCAATAAAAATAATATTTAATGATCATATTGATCTCATTAAAAAATATGGATTTTTTTTGTAAAACATTTTAAAGCACAAATTTAAGAAAAACACGATTTGATGATTTTTGTCAGCTATAATGTAAAATTAAAAAAAAAATTATTATTATTATTATTATTATTATTATTATTAAATATTTGATTGATTTTGCAGTGAACTATAACAATAGTAATATATCATTGTTTTTATTTAGTAATTTCTGTATTTATTTAATAATAATAATAATAATAATGTTAATAAATACCCATATAAATATATAATCAAAGTGTTTTGGCTAAATTGTGCAGCCCTAAAAAATTACAAAAACAGACAATGAAATTCCTAAAACTTAGAAAAAATATAAAAATAAAATTGAATTTTAAATATTTTTTTTAAAAAAGTATGTAAATGTATGGTATATAAATGCTAAAGATTAAAAAAAAAAAATGGAGAAAAATGCTAAGATTTATTAAAAGCATGTTATAAAATTAAGTAAGATTTTAATATATTATATTATTTCAGTCTTTCCATGATTGATGTGTTAAATATGTTTCAGTCCAGTTCAAATAAGTTTATTAAATTTAGTTTAGTTAAATTTATTAAATTTAGTTTTATATCTGTTACTAAGTTTCACCAAAACTGGAATTTAAAAAAAGTCTATATAGTTTAATTAAAACAAATAGCAGCACAAATAATAGTAGTTTTTTAAAATTTAAAATAAAAATAACATTTTACTTTGATTTGATTTTAACTAATAAAAATGACTAAAACGTTAACTAAAAGTGAAAACTAAATTAAAAATAAATCCTAATTTAAATATTAATGAAACCTGTAATAGTATATTAAATACTAAAATAACTCTAGACCGCACCAGTATCATGATGCTGCTCCTAATACTTACTTGAATAAATATCTTTTTGTGCATGTTACTGTGAAGTTTTTCATAAGCTTGTAAGAATGCAATAACTTTTTCCTTCATAACACCTCGTCCAGATGCTGAAGGCAAATTCATTTGCTTTGGCTGCAGACTTTAATGTGTCCTGTGTGGCAACTTCAGCCAAAACCGCTGCATGATGAAATGGAAAGAGTGTGTGTGTGTGTGTGTGTGTGTGTGTGTGTGAGAGAGAGAGAGAGAGAGAGAGAGTGAGAGAGTTTTTCATTGATGTTCAGGGTTTCATCGTAATGTTTAACCATCCACTTTTCTCAATCAGCAAACTGTGCAGAGTTCAGAGCGAAGGTCTTCAGATGTTTTCTCACTCTGCAGTATGACA
Organism: Cyprinus carpio; assembly: GCF_018340385.1. NCBI lineage: Eukaryota > Metazoa > Chordata > Actinopteri > Cypriniformes > Cyprinidae > Cyprinus > Cyprinus carpio. Next base: position 4,282,936 of record NC_056576.1, on the reverse strand, counting down.
TCTGCGCCTCTCCCGTTTCTTCTGAAATGTAGAAATCTTGTCGTTGCATGCTGTGAAGTTTGCACTCGAGAGCTTTTCTCCATGTGTGCTGGCTCCAGTGTTCTCTGTTGAGAGGTGTGTTGATTTCCTCACTCGTGTCTGATGCCAGGCGAAGGTCTTTCACCTCGTCCTGTGACGTGAACGGCGGCTCAAGGTCCCTTCAGATCAATGTTAAGTCCACTACGTGACGCCTGTGAACACGTAGCCCTGTCATCAGCCGTTTCTGCTGCATTTGAAACTGTCCTACGCTGAACTTCAGCTGCTTCAGTCCAAACACACGGTCCAGTGTGGTCATGTAGTGTTTCCTGCACGGTTTTGTTTTTGTAACATAAATTTGATGGAATATGTTTTTGTTTAATAAAAATAATGTCCCAAATGCATTTATAAACCTGATGGCAACAACGGAGATGCTTTTAAATAAGAAAAGAGAATAAGAAAGTAAAACAGCTGTAATGGCAATACTTAAAGTAAGCATGCTTTAGAATCTGGCTAAAGTGAAGTTGTTTACAGTTGCCAAGCAACAGAACATTCCAAAGACAGACACTTTAGAATTCTGCTGACATGGGGTCAAAAGGTCAAATTCAAATACGGGCCGAGTTCTAAATTGGAACAGTTTGTTTTCTGAAGTTGACATGTGAAGGCGTGTGTGTTTTCAGGGTGAGGAGGGGCCGCCCAGTCTGGAGTACATTCAGGCCCGGGACCTGTTCCCCCAGAAAGAGCCGGTCAAAGAAGACGACGCTCTACAGGTCAGTTTCACGCCTAATGTCTGATCTCACACATTCATTCTATCTAACATGTTCGTTCTCTGTAAAGAAAACACACACAAAAAAACTCACACCTGCACACACACACACACACACACACGTCTGTCCTCTGCGCTGTAATGTGTGTGTGAAAAGAAAATCAAATGAGAGGTCTGGGGAGTCGGTGGGTAACAGATGCAGAGGTGAAAAGAGGGAAATTCATCAAAAGGACAAAGCAATGACACGGACACAGCGGGGACGCCCAGAGACCACAGCAACCCCCAAAAAAAGCAAAACACCTGGACAACATCAAATCTAAATCATGACATTGACTCTTATTCAGTGACTTTGCACAGACACGCGAGTCTAAATGTAGCACTTAATGTCCATGTATTTAAGTTACTTTCTTAATATATGTTCCTGGTCTTACTGTGATCAATTTATGAAGGCGTGTTATATGAAGGTTTTTTGTTTGTCAGTGTAAAACTCGCCACTATGATGTAAGAGCATAGACTCGAGACTGGACGCCGTCTGACCTAGCAATCAAAAACACCCTAGCAACAGCACGTTGAATATATGCTAAAAATCACCGCGAGCGAAGACCGAAACCGCTCCATTCAGTCACACAGAGACACACAGAACATGCAGAGTTCGACTGAGTGGCTGCTGTCCAGAGCTTATCAATATGACATCATTCAGTCCTGTAGATGTTCACACACACTCAAAACACTTCAAATTTCATTTTTTTGTCCTTTCCCCTCCACTCCAGTTCCCTTTCCCTTCATGCAGAGCGGGACTAGTTCCTAGTCCCTGGCCCACGCATACCATGCCATCATCGCCATCTCCAACTACAGACTTCACATCAAATTCAAAGACTCCGTCATCAACGTAAGAGCAAAGAGCAGCGAGAGAGTTCAGCTCAGCCTCTGCTGCACCTCCTTTGATAGCCATCCAGCTGTTACAGTCTGTGTTTCTCTCGCCGAGGAGCTCGTCTCCTCTTATCCCACTCAAAAGAGCCGTTGTCTGGGCACGGTTTGATTTCTCTGATCTCAGCAGCCCTTGACCTCAGAGCTCTGGAGGTCTGAACACAGAGTGAGCTCATGTTGGCACACGAGCCTCTTTTCTTTTCACTCGCAGCCTCCCTGACGTCAAGCTTATAAACAGCTGTATTTTTCCTATTCTGTTTGCTGCTGTTAGTTAGCATAGCATGATCATAAATATTAATGAAATCATATAATATTTAAATGTACGTATGTTTGTCTGTGTGTATATATATATACACTATATGATTTATATAATATATAATAGATATAATATATATATATATATATATATATATATATATATATATATATATATATATAGCTCATATTCAAATATAATTTTTAAAACATTTTATATCACTGTGTACATGCATACTACATTATATATACCCCAATTTTTTATATATTTTTTACATGATGTATATTCAAATATATAATATTGTGCTTAAAATGTATATAGCTCTTATTCAAATATATTATTTTGAAGCATTTTATATCATTACTATATATATATATATCATATTCTAATTTTATATATATTTGCTTAAAATATATATAGATCATATTTAGATATTTAATTTTTAAAACTTAGACCATTGTGTGTACATGCATGCTATATTATATATAGATCTCATAATCTTTAATTATAATATTATATAATATTTAAATCTTTTTAAATATGTAAATAAATGTGTGTATATATAAATACACACACACACACACACACACATATATGTATATAATTAAGTTTTTTTATATTTATAATAATGTAATCAAACTATTAAATAAAAAATATAACAATATTTTAAAGTATTTAAATAAATATTTAAATATGTAAATATAGTGTCTTATTTAAAAATAAATATATGCCTCATATTTAAAATAATATTTTTTTTAAAGTTCTTATATACATATATATATTTATTTATTTATTTATTTATTACGTGAGTGATGATACGTTATGGCTAAAATCGGATGATCCTGCTGATATAGTTGAATACTGTAGTGATGATCAGTGAATCACGGATGTCCTTCAGTGTACAGAGGAAAGCCTCTTATCTCGTACATACGTGTGTGTTTTAACGCTGGCGTGACCTCGTCTGCTCTCTCTACTATTTCTGTGTCGCCTCAAATCATATCCATAATTAAACTCCTAAAGGATGGAACTTTGACCTGCTGTTTAATTTCGAACTTTGACCTGCTGTTTAATTTCGATGTTGGTTTGTTAAATCGTTTGCTAATGATACCAGTCCAACGACACACTGATCACGCTGATGATGAACAACTTCCTGATGATCGTCATGTCACTCTGACATCTCAACAGTGCAACGTGTTTAAAGGGATCTTATGTGTGTGACAGTCTTGTTATTGTAAAACAAAAACTGAAAGCAGTAAAAAAATATATTTTTGTTAATTGAAATAAAGCTGAAATGAAATAAATTAAATTTACATTTAATAAACAATAATAATAAAATACTAATCACAATAATATTGAAATTAAACAAATAAAATATACAAAAAAAATGAAATGAACTGAAATAAGTTTGTTATACTAAAACAAAAACAAAGCTAAACAGAAATATTAAAAACTAATAAAAACAACAAACAACAAAATTACTAAAACTAGAAATAAAATAAAAACTGGAAATATAAAAATAAAAGCTTTATAAATACTATAATAATGCATAAATAATAAAATAACACTGATGTTCAATGCCTGTCACTTTGACAAAATAAAAAATGTAATTTAAAATACTAATAAATGCTACAATAGTGTAGAAATAATAAAATAGTAACTTATAAATAAAAAAACAACACACATGTTACAAAATAAAATGAAAACAGAAAATATCAAAATAAAAGCACATTTAAAATATTCATAAATAGTTTATAAATAACAAAACAACACTGATGTTCAATGCATGTCACTGTTTGACAAAATACAATTAAAAGCTGATTTAAATATTCATAAATACGATACTAGTGTATAAATGATAGTAAAATAACACTCTGTGACATGAATAATACATGAGCTTTATTCTGATCACACAGACCTCCATTTTTTTTCTTGTTTTTACAAACTGAAATGATTTTCTCTCATAATCTGCTTTATGCTAAATTTAACGTTCCTTCAGCATGAGACGAATCTTAATGACGCTACCCAGAATCCCTTGCCCTCTGCACCCATCTGAATTACATCATCATGTGACCCTGAGATTTAAGGCTCTTTTTTTTAACAATCCTGGATCTTTTTGCTCTTCAGCAAAGATCTCTCTGTCTCTCTCTCTGTCTCTGTCTCTCTTTGTGTGTTTTTCATACCCTTCCATTCATGTCCTCCTCTTTGTTTGCTCGTTTTGCTGAGTCACGTTTTCATCTCCCTCTTTTTTTCCACCCTCTCTTCCTCTCGTCCTCTTCCTCATCCCTGTGTCGGTGTTGTAGATGAAACCTAGTGAGTACATTAATAACTCTGTGAGTAATCTGCACCCTCACCTCTGACCTCTTCATCCCTCCTTTTCATGTCTTTAATTTCCCCCGTTACTGTTTGGTTTGGTTTTCTCTGTTTCTCACATTAATGCAGTCTGGTGACATTAGGATTCAAGATATATAATATTATATCGCTATTATAATATATTTATATTATATTATAATATAGATATTATATTATATTATATTATATATATTATATATATATATATTATATATAATATATTAATTATATTATATTGATATATATATATAATCATATAATTAACAGGACAGGCAACATTAAAATTAACTATGAGCCCTGTTAATGCCTTTATAGATATATAAAAATATTTATGTTATTATTTATTATATAGTTTTATTATATATTATATCCTTGATTAAATTAACAAAAACTATATATATTATAGTTTGTCATTATATATATATATAGATATATATATATATATATATGATATATATCTAATATATATATATATATATATATATATATATATATAATTATAATTAACAGGACTTAAAAAGCTTAAGAAAAAATATTGCGCTATTAATGCCTTTTCATATCAACATTAAAATAATATATTATATATCTCTATATATATATCTATATCTATATAAAAATTACACTGTTTTATATTATGTAGAATATATTGATATATATTACATAATTAACAGAGCAGACCGTGTAACAATATATTTATAAAATGTGTATGAAGAACAGTTTAATTATATATTGTTTTATTTTATATTGATTTTGATATATATTATACAATTAACAAAATAGACAATATTAAAATCACTTAAGACTTGAACTATTGAGCCTATTAATGCCTTTTATGTATATTATAATATATTATGTTTAATATGATATTGTGTATAAAATATTGATATATATTCTATAATTAACAGGGACCTTGTTAAAATAACTTTTGAGAATTGATCACATACACTACACATTTTATACCCCACATTAAATTTAAAACTCTTACATTGTTGCAGGTCAGGAGATACATTTGTTACCTTTTTGCATGTTTTTTTAGTTTGAGGCTCATGATTGGTTGATGCAGTCATGTGATGAGGTCTTCTGCTCTCTGATTGGCTGATTGTGTGTGTGTTCAGGTTCCTCTGAGGCTGATTGAGAGCGTTGAGAGCAGATATGTTTCAGCTGCACATCATCTGCAAAGACTCCAAAGTAGTGAGGTAACACACACACACTCTCTCTCTCTCTCTCTCTCACTCAACAGAATAGATAATAGATCACACTCCTCACTGACTCTCCACACACACACACACCTCACAAACTCTCTCTCTCTCTCTAGTCACACTCACCACACACTCCTGACTCTCTCTACACACCCTCACACACACTCACTCACTCACTCACTCACATACACACACTCACTCACTCACTCACCACACCTCACACACTCTCTCTCTCTCACACCACACCACACACACACACACTCTCTCACTCTCTCTCTCATCTCTCTCTCTCTCTCTCTCTCTCTCTCACACACACACTCACTCACTCACTCACTCACTCACTGACTCTCTCTCACACACATACACACACTCACTGACTCTCTCACACACACTCTCTCTCTCTCTCACACACACACACACACTCACTGACTCTCTCTCACACACACACACACACACAACACACACACACACACACTCACTGACTCTCTCTCACACACACACTTACACACAACACACACACACTCACTGACTTCCTCACACACACACACACACACACACACACACACACACACACACACACTCACACACACACTCACTGACTCTCACACACACACACACACACACACACACAATAATATTACCTATTATTTTTTATTATTTAAATAATATTTAGACTTTAAGAAAATAAAATGAATGCTTTTTAATTAGACTTTTTTTATTTCAACTTTTGAGAACTCCTTTAATTAATATGCATATAATTTATAATAGGTTTTAATTACTTTTAGACAATATATTTAATGTGTTTAATAACTTTTGCATTTGTATCTCAAGAAGTTTGAGATTCAAAATGCATCAGTAGCCGTGTTGCTCAACGACTCAAATGATCAATATCGATCTGATTAACCTGATATTGTGCACAAATCATAATAGGAATAGGACATCAATAATCTCTAATGTACAACATTGTTTTTATGCATGACTTATGCTTCTTTAAAAAACACAACATCGCAACAACATTGAAAAAACAAAAAAATAATATACTACTAACTAATAAGAAATAAAAAAAAAAAGAAATTGCTTCTGTTGACATTAGTTAATGCACTGTGAACATGAACTATGAAAAAAGATGCCTTGTTGTTAGTTAACATGAGTTAAAGCTTAAACTGTTAGAGCTTATTGTGAAATAGAATTGTCTCAGTTTTCATTGTGCTTTTCCTAAATCCGTTGTAATCACTGTTGTTTTTTTGGCATCTGCTAAATGCATGAATGTGAATGTTTTGTGCGTCAGGTGTCATTTCTCGACGTTCAAGCAGTGTGAGGAGTGGCTGAAGCGCTTGAACGGAGCGATCGCACATCCGGCCCGTCTGGAGGAGCTGTTTGCGCTGGCGTATCACGCCTGGTGTTTGGGAGGAAACACGGATGATGAAGACCAGCACCTGCACCTGTGCAGACCAGGTACACACACACACACACACACACACCAAGCATCATATTTGATCACCAGGCTTTTATGGCTCATATATTTATGACCCTGGACCACAAAACCAGTCATAAGGGTCAATTTTTAGGATGCAGCAGGCTTCGTAGGGTTAAGCGCACATCCTGATCTCCTCATCTTCAGATGCTCTGTGTTCTCCAGAACTGCAGATTGATCCGTAGCGCTGTGTTTGTGTGTCTCAGGAGATCACGTGCGGCACAGGATGGAGGTGGAGGTGAAGCGGATGGGATTCGACATGCAGAACGCCTGGAGAGTGTCTGATATCAACAGCAACTACAAGTAAGATTGAATCTGTCTAAAATTGATTTCACTAATATACTGAAACCTGCTGAACAGCCAGAGCCAGAAATCAATGTTTCTTTTAGTATTTCACTTACTATTGATGGACTTTGCAACTTTGATTCTGTTGTTGAATTAACACTGAACTAAATTGAGCTGAATATTGTCTAGGGCTGCCTATGGAAAACATCATAATCATGGTTCTTTTGGTCAATATTGTATTAAAAAATAAAAAAAAGGTAATTGTGACTTTTTATCTCACAATTCCGAAAAAAAAAAAAAAAACATCAGAATTGCGAGTTTATATCACAATTAATTAATTATTTAATTTATTACATGGCAGAAACGGGCTTCCATAAATACTAGGTTTAACTAATACAACAAATAATTAAGATGTAAAGGAAATAAAGTCTGTGGCTGCTCGATTATGGAAAAAAATCATAATCACGGTTGTTTTGGCAAATATTGCAATCACCGTTATTTAACACGATTAGGAGTGGAGCTGATATCTGATATATAATATCAGATATAATTCTTATACAGTATCAAACATATATAAAATATATTTAGCTGGAAATAAGGTTTTAGGTACCAGTGAAATTTCACAATTCTTGATACCAGTTTTGAAACTAATACTAATGTAAACAATTATTGAACACAACAGAGAAAATTACAAACAAAACCAATAAAAATAATAATGCTTTAGGTTTTTCTTGTAAGTCTAACAGTATAATATTCAACTAACAGCCGATTACAGAAATTTGGCACAGTATTTGGCATGTTTTCTTAAACGTTGGAAGCTGAAATCAAAGGCAAAACTTAAATTTGGTTCAGCTGAATAATTGTTCATTGTCTTGTTTATTGCTGTGAAGCTGCTTTGAAACAGTCTGTTTTGTATAAATGTGTCTTAACTTGACTATTTTGAATCTTCATAACATCAGCAGACAGTGTTTTGCTGTAGGCGTAGGTCAAAGTAGAGCAAAAATTCATTAAGAGTGTGCAGTGTTTGTAACGGTGTGTGTTTGAGACGTGCTGTAGAGACAGATAATTAAAGCCAGCCAGAACCTGCTGCGCCGCATGAGTCACGTCAGACTCGAGAGTGTGTGTGTGTGTGTGTGTGTGTGTGTGTGTGCGGTCGCTCGGTCATCGAGGCTCACAGAGGACGTCAGAGTGTAACCGGACTGAGTTTGTGGTTTGAGGGAGAGACAGAGATGTGATTGATCTGAATATCAGAAAACGACTCTCTTTGTTGTTTCTGATGTGCAGATGCTTTCTTGGACGCCAGTTTAATGATCCAAAGGTTTTAGGTTCATTGGTTTGTGTTCGTGAATATAAAGCGCAAATATAAATAAAGTACAAAAATCTGATGGGATTTGTGCGCTTTGTATTAAATAACATAACAGACCTGTTATGATGTTAATATTATTCAAACAACAATAATGACAGGAAATCAAGAAAATAACTCACTCAAACAACTGGAAACATAAGCAGCGTTTACTTGAAAATATTTTGAAGCTACACGACATTGTTTTAATTTCACTTGGAAATTGTCAAATAATTATATTTTTTTTTGTAAAGAATTTTTCACAATTGTTTCAAAGAAACTAGAAAATCATGATATCAATGTTTTTATCTTAATATGTGTGTTCATTTAAAATTGAATAATTACTAGTATATTAATTTTTTTTTTAAAAACAATTTGTTTATTTTGTTTTAAAACTAAATTTTAATATATTGTTTTATTTATATATTTATATTGTTTACATGTTATGTGTTTTATAAATATATATATTATAATATATATATATATATATATATATATATATTATATATATATATAATATATATATATAATATGAAGGAGGTTATATAATTGCTCTATTTTTTACTTAATTTTTTTGTAAGAATATTATTAAATTATTGCATATGATTTTCTTTAATCATTGAAGTTTTATTATTATTATTTTATTACTTTATTACTTTATTAATTTCTATTATTCTACCATGCAAACAGCAAATACTGCAAAAAATAAAAAAAAAAAATACTAATAATATTTTAGTTATTTTAGTTTTTTATTTGTTTGAGCATAAAGGCATTTTTTAAATCTAAAAAAATCTATATTTTTGTTTAAATATCAGACTGAAGCACCTTATATTGCTGTGTTTATTAATATATTTGTTGTTAGAATATTGTTAAATTGCTGCGTATAATATTTTTACTGGTATTATGATATATGTTATTGTATTGTGTTATATTAGTTCCTAGTATGTTTTGCAATGACAAAACCCTTTGCTGCTGAAATTATGTTAAATAATAATAATTAATAAACAAAGTCAGCTTGAACGCTGGTTGTGTTTATGTCTGTGAGTTTCAGCGTCTAAACTCGTGTGGTTGTAGGTTGTGTTCGAGTTACCCACAGAAACTGCTGGTGCCCGTCTGGATCACAGATAAGGAGCTGGAGAGCGTGGCCTCCTTCAGGTCCTGGAAGAGGATTCCTGTGGTGGTGTACAGGTGAGAGAAGCAGCTCGTCTGGCTCCTGGCCTCCTGCACTCCTGACAGTGACTGATGGTCTGTGCTGTGTGTCCCGTCAGGCACCAGCGTAACGGGGCGGTCATCGCCCGCTGCAGTCAGCCGGAGATCAGCTGGTGGGGCTGGAGGAACACTGAGGACGAGTATCTGGTGACGTCTATAGCGAAGGCCAGTCAGCTGGACGCCGGGCCGCGGGCCTGCAGGACCAGAGGAGACGGACCGGACTCGTCCGACAGTGACTTCGGTAAGACAAAACTCAGACCAAGAACTTGATATTGTTTTACTTTGAAATGCATTAAATGCAAAAGCCCTCTATGACTTTATTAGCTAGACATCTCATTATTTGAGCGTGAAAACTTGTTTAGGCCACTATGAGGTCTGTATTTTTTATTACCAAAACTACTACTTTTCTAGATTATTTTTTTCCCCATTATAATTTTCATTAATTAAGTTATTAAACATTTAACACAAATGTTATTTTCATGGTCCTATGAAATCTGTTTTATTTATTTTTTACAGAATTACATTTTATTTTTTTCTAAAGCATTTTCCCCTTTTTTTGTATTTATTTGCTTCATTTAAATTTTTTATTTTAATTGCAATTTAAGATGTAAAAAAAAAAAAAAAAAAAAAATATATTTTTATTTTTTCCCCCAAATTTAGTTTATTCCATTTTAATTTTTCCACATTTCCATTTTATTTCCATTTTAATGGTTAAATTAAATTGTAGTTATCAAAAATCATATTGAATTAATTAATTAATTAATAGACCCCTTAAAAGTTTGTAAACATTGCAACGTCTCCGGGTGGGCGGGGCTTAGCTGGAGGCAAAAAGAGGCGCGGACGCAATATAGACAAGCGTAAACTAGCACGTTTTAGGAGGGATTTATTAAACATGGATGCAGAAGAAGGTTCGGAACTGTCCGAATATGTACAGTCACTGACTCTGCGGGACCGTGACAAAAAAAAAATAATAATAAAAAAAGTGGGAGTTAGCATACATTTATCAATTAATTCAGTTGATCACTCAGTTCACTGACCAAACTGGTTATCTGACCAAAATATAATGACGAGTGGATAACATTACAGTAGCCTAATGTATTTATTTATTTATTTTTAGCTAAGGCCTTGTGTAGTTCTTGTATCTTGTTCTCATTGGAAACATTTTAACCAGGTTTTGGATATTTCCTAGACAACATATGAATTACTTTCGGGGTGGTTTGGGGAATTTTGTCAAGGCTTATTGTCTAATGTAACCTATCGCTGGGCTAACTATGATTAGCAATGTGGATTATTTTAAGAGACCATTCAAAGGATGGCACACACATCTATCGCTGTATGTTTGTTTAACATTTAAGCTAGCTAGTGCGCTGAAGGTTGGCGACTTTTCACCTATAAAACATAAACTTGCTGATTTTTACTAGATAAAACCAACACACCAGTACATATGCATAGATTATTTTTACCTAATATGAAGTGTGTACTGCAAACACGAGCATTATTTATGATCGTCTCTGTCTAGTCTGTACGCCGTTATTGCATTCAACCACAATTGTCTTCTTGATTTCTGTGAAGGAATGTCGGCCGGGATCCGGTGAAACTTTAGTTTTGAACCAAAAGTGCTGTTCCTTCTATTCTGGCAGCCAAAAACACAACAAGACGACATTTTAAAGTCAAAACCTCAAGCTTTTAGCGCGCCTGCTATGAGTTCTTCCTTATGTTTTGCCACAAAATATATCTCTTAAATCACAATAACAAATTCTATTAATCAAAATATAAAATTTATGAAACTTAAACAATTTAGCAACTGATTAAATTATTTAAAATAGGAATTAAAATAATTCTTAGATCAAAAATAATTAATATAAAAAACACAGAACCGGTTCTTTTTAGTGAACTAGTTGAACAAGTTCATCAAATCGGACTAGAAACAGTTCACGGCTCCAGCATCACAGATCTACAAATCACAGTTCAGTCCAGTCACTAAACTGAGGAAACCATCCCAAAGACGGATGAGCCGCTGATATGTGCATGCGTGAAACGAACACTTGAATGAAGGAGCCACATGAAAGTTTTATGGTTTCTCGTTGTTTATGTAAAAAGATGAGCTGGTGACGAAAAGTGTATTCACTTTATATGCTTTAGACTTGTAAAACATCCACGTTTCACATCATCATTGAGTGCTTTAAATATAAGTTACATCATTGCATGATTAAGTTAATGAACTGGTGAATCAGTTATTTGAACCCGTTCATTGAAACGAACTGTCCGAAAGAATCAGTTCACAGAAAAGAATCAGATTTCCCCGTTTGCCAGAGGTTCTGCATTACAGGTAATAATGTTTTCTAAATAATATTTAGTCGCAATCGTTTTGCTTCGAAGCCGTGGATATTGATTTTGTGTTGCCTGATATTCTTTTTTTGACTCTTAAAGTGCATTAACAATTCTTTCATTACATTTTAAATAAGTTATTTTTGTTGTTTTATTTATTTTTTTTGTTTTTTAATAAGAACTAATGCATTAATTAAAAAAATGCATTGCATTAAAAATGCTTGTATTTTCAGGGCTTGCATTTTTGGGAGCTGAAACTCAACATATATAATTATATAACTATATTTAAGCTGTGAATATTTCAGTTGAAACCATTTCACACACGGTTTCATTATTAAAAATTAATTTATTAATATTTACCTTCCAGAGTTCATTTAGAAAATAATCAGTCAAAAAAAAAAAAAAAGAACAATAATAATATATAATCATATATAAATAAATTTTAACAGAGCCAAAATGAGCATCATTGCGAATTTAATGCATCAAAGTAATTTTCATGTAACCATTGGAAGCCTAAACCATAACTGAAAATCAAATTTGGTTAATAAATTAATATATTTATTGTGTATAATCAGTTTTTTGACTTGGCCCGCATCCACTAACAGTAGAATTTTGGATGAATAAACCTCACTTATATTCTACACAAAACACAGTTAATTAAATCATTCCGAGCAGGATGCTTCTGTTCTGATCTAATGATCATTTATCCTGCGTTTCATTACTTAATGCAGTCACTCTTATTAATGAAACGTGTTCCACTGAATGCAGGCGTGTCTGTTTTTGCTGATTCGTGACTCATCTTTAACTCTTGCGCTCAGTTTTGGCCGGCCTCTGTAAAGTCTTACTGGCTCAAGGTCGGGATGCCAGAAGTTTCTCGGCATTGATTTTCCAGCAGGACAGACTGAAGAATTATAACTCTCTTCTGATACTGGTTCCTGCAGTATGCCGCAGGGCTGGGATTGTGAAGACGTCACGATTCAAGACGCCTCAGAGCGTCATAATATCATAATTAGATCACGATTGAAGCTGCGCCAGATGAGCGGTTCACTTCACTTTTGTTAGTGTCTGTTTAGACAATCTGTGTGTATGGTGTAGTGATTGATTCGCCTTGAAATATTTAATGCATACTATTTTTGAGAGTATGCAGCAGGGTCAGAAATTAGCTTTTCCATTATGAAGCAATATTTGTATTTTTTATTTATTTTTTTTACTTTTGCAGCAATTTATTTTATAATTACCTTATTAAATGAATTTGTGTTGTCTTTAATGTCAAATTCCTAGGCCTCCAAGATTAGGAAGAGTTTGTTTCTTCATCAGATTTGGAGAAATGTAGCGTTACATCAGTGTCTCAGCAATGGATGCTCTGCAGTGAATGGGTGCCGTCAGAATGAGAGTCCAAACAGCTGATAAAAACATCACAATAATCCACAAGTAATCATCAGCACTCCATCTTGAGAAGACACAAGAAACAAATCCATCATCAAGACGTTTTTAACTAATATACGAGTCCGTAATAACACTTCCTCCAGTGAAAAAGTGTTCTGGTGTGAATCAGGAGAGAAATCTGCACAGATCAAGCACTGTTTAAACAGCTCTAAACAAATATGTGTCTGGATTTTGATGTGAGAGACAACAGCAAATGCACTTTTTCACTGGAGGAAGTGTTATTATGGATTATGGACTCGTGTTTTAGCAGGAAGCAATGGTTTGAAGTTAAAAACGTTTTAATAATGGATTGATTTCTTACAAACACACAGCTTTTGTCTTCTCAAGACATTAACTGATGGACTGGAGTGGTGTGGATTACTTGTGGATTATTGTGATGTTTTTATCAGCTGTTTGGACTCTCATTCTGACGGCACCCATTCACTGCAGAGCATCCATTGCTGAGACACTGATGTAATGCCCTCATTTTTGCCCCCTTATTTTAAATTTGGGGCTTTTTTGCTCATTCTGATGACACCAAGCCCACATTAATTTTCGACCGTGTTATGCAGTATGTTAGTCCTCTGTTCTAATCACATCGACTCTCTTTCCTCAGACTCATCTCTGACAGGTTGTCCCTCTCCTGATGCCAGCGGCGCGGCACAAAAATTACTGATTCTGGATGCGCGTTCTTACACCGCCGCCGTGGCGAATCGTGCCAAAGGAGGAGGCTGCGAGTGTGAAGGTGAGCGCCGCTGGACTCGTGTAGTCAGTCTCTGGATGTCGTTGAACATTATTGTTTGTTTGTTTGTTGGCTGAAGGCAGTCTTCTCTCTGGTTTGTGATTGTAGAGTACTATCCCAAATGTGAGGTGATGTTCATGGGCATGGCCAACATCCACTCCATCAGAAACAGCTTTCAGTCTCTCAGAGCCGTCTGCAGTCAGATCCCAGATCCTGGCAAGTAAGTCAGTCTCCATGCGTTCTGTGTGTGTGTGTGTGTGTGTGTGTGTGTGTACATAATATATTTTTATACTGTGTATAGTGTGTGTGTGTGTATATCTATATATTAGTGGTGTCAAAGGATTAATCGCATTCAAAATAAAAGTTTTTGTTTACATAATATATGTGTATACGGTGTATATTATGTATATATAAATACAAACACATGCATGTATATATTTAAGAAAAATGTTTGTATATTAAATATACTTATATATAACATAAAATATAAGAACATAAATATATAAAATTATATAAACAAAAACATTTACAAAATACCCACATGCATGTGTGTGTATTTATATATAAATAATAAATATACACAGTACACATACATATATTATGTAAACAAAAACTTTTATTTTGGATGCTATTAATCATTTCACAGCACTTTATATATATACACACAATATTTAAATATATAATAGAATTATATGTATATATTTAAATATTTTATGTTTTAAATCATTATTGTTTATTGCTTTTGATATTGGTATTTTGCCACCAATAAAATAAAGATTATTAATATTAATTATAGTAATATTAAAAATCAAATAAAATTATTTTTAATATTATTTTTATTTATTGTAAATCAATTTTCAGGGAAATCGACTTCAAAGTTTTGTGAATGAGACTAAATGAGAGATTATTTCCAGTGGGCTCTGGCTTGATTTGGATTGTTTTTTTTTTTTGTTTTTTGTTTTTTACACAATTAATCTCATATCAATATTTGCTAAGAAAAAGCCTCTAAATGAAGATAATTTAAAAACATTACATTATAGTGGCAAATCAGTAAAAAAAGGCATATTTGTATATTATATGGATATTTATATGTATTTATGTATACATATGTATTGTTTTTTTGTTTATGTATTTTGCATTTAAACATTAGCCGATCACAGTACACAGAAATTTTCACGGAAAGTAACTCTTCACTTGAGGCTTTTATGCATAATGCATTATTTATTTTTATATAAAATTGTAACCAAAGTGAAAACGCATTATAATCGCAGATTCCTTGTTACGTCTGAAATCGGTCGTTTGTCACGTGTTTTAATGCATTTCTAAAGGTGTAACAATAAAAAGATATGCATTATAACGGTGGTTACCATTATTAATGAGATCATACAATGCATTAAAAGGTGCATTAATATAATTTTAGAATGCATTCTATATAAAGGCTCAAGGTTAAGCGTTTCCTGATTTTCCAGCAAACACACACTTACGCAGTTATTTTCAGCTCTTCCTCCTCATGCAGTGTGTCTGTGGTGTAGCGTTCAGATGTTTGTAACCTGACTCGTGCGTGTGCTCTCTGCAGCTGGCTCTCGGCTCTGGAAAGCACCCGCTGGCTGCAGCACCTGTCCGTCATGCTGAAGGCGGCGTCTCTGGTGTGCTCTGCGGTGGAGCGAGAGGGACGGCCGGTGCTGGTGCACTGCTCAGACGGATGGGACCGGACGCCGCAGATCGTGGCCCTCGCAAAGATCCTTCTGGATCCCTTCTACAGGACCATAGAGGTAAACGTGAAGAAGAAGAGCCTCCTTGTGAATTAGTTTTCTCATGGGTTTGATTCGCAGGGAATGCATAAAAGCCAGACTTAATACCCACCTCAGACCCTAGTCAGGGTTATTATTGTTAACTGAAAACACATTTTCATTACTTGAAATAAAATAAATGTTAACTAAAATAAAATACTTATATCTTTATATATTATATTGTTAAAATTGTATCTTTTTTATTAAATATTTATATATTAAAAATGTCTATTATCTATAAAATATGAAATGTCTAGTTGCCAGGGCAACACTTCTCATTTTCATTTAGTTTGAGTTGAAATACTAAACAGGAAAAAAACTAAAACTACAAAAAAAAAAAAAAAAAAATTACACAGACAATTAAAAAAAAAAAACTATAAAATTACAAAAATAAAATGCATATTAAATTAAATAAAACAAAATATTTATATCTATATATAATTTATTAAGGCAACACTTCTCATTTTCATTTAGCTTTAGTTGAAGTACTAAAATAATAAACTAAATAAACTAAAACTAATAAATAAAAATGTATTATAAAGGCATATTTAAAAAAGACAAAAACGCACAATAAAATTATAAAATATATTAAAATTATAAAATATATAGTTTTAAAATATATTTTTACAATTATTTTTAAATTACACACAATAAAATTCTTAAAATAAATGCAATGTATATTATATTATGTATATTATAAATGTATTTATTAAAAAAATATATGTATGTGATTTATTAAATATTTAATACTCATTCATCTAGTTGGGAGGGCAACTCTTAAAAGTACTGAAATAATAAACTAAATAAATACTATAATTAATAAATAAAAAATTATAAATACTAAAAAATGACAAAAACGCACAACAAAATTACTAAAACTTTAACTAAAATTTAAGTGAAAGCAGGAAATATAAACAATCAAATTCAAGATATTAACAAAAACTATAACAGTATGTAAATTATACTAAAATAACAGACTTCCTGGAATCAAAGGCAGTTTATTTAACAGTGTAAATGCATTCATGTCATCTGTGAGCAGCATTAAACAGTCACACTTCAGATGCAGCTTGATTGTGTCGGCAGGGTTTTCAGGTGCTGGTGGAGACCGAGTGGCTGGATTACGGTCATAAGTTTGCGGACCGCTGCGGTCATCAGGAGAGCGGTGAGGATGTGAGTGAACAGTGTCCCGTGTTCCTGCAGTGGCTGGACTGTGTTCATCAGCTCCTCAAGCAGTTCCCCTGCCTCTTCGAGTTCAACGAGGCCTTTCTGGTGCGAAGCCTTTGCTTTCATTTATGTGTGTCCATATAACGTGTACGACTCTGTAAAAAGGAAACGCTTCATTATAACTATATCATTATGACTGATTTTTGATTTTTTTTTTTTTTTTTTTTTTAATGTTGGAGAATTTATATATAAAATAGTTTATTATATTATCAAAAAGTTTTTCGGCATTTTTCAATTTATTTATTTTTCTATTTTTTTTTTAAGCATAAAAAACATCAAATAATGTATTGTTTGCTTTACTTGCCCTAGAGATATTTTCAAAATTTATTTTTGCAAAATATTTCTAGGAATCAGTATTTTTATTAAACAAAATGCAATGTCTTTTTTTCATTTTTTTTTAATAAAGCATTAAATAATTATTAATAAAATATTAAAGAATGATTTTTTTTTTTGTAAAATATTTTTAAGTGAACAATAAAACATTGTCATTACTTGAAATAAAACAAATGGTAACTAAAATAAAATATTGATATCTTTACATACTGTATATTTTTATATGTATATATTATACTACATTGTTTACATTTTATATATTTTATTTATTTATTCAGTTATTAAATATTTGAATAAAAATATCTATCTATTGAAAATATCTATAAAATATGAAATATCTAGTTGCCAGGGCAACATTTCTCATTTTAATTTAGTTTTATTTGTATTTTAATTAAACAAAAAGCCAAAAAATCTTTTTATTATAAAGCATTAAATAATTTTATTTTAAATAATGTTTCAGTATTTGTCAGTATTTTTGTATTTTTTTTTTTTTTAAGAAGTATTTTCATAAAGCATTAAATGTTTTTATTAAACATTAAGTTTGCTTTATGTCAATAATTTAACTACATTTTTTTTTTTTAAATGTTTTTGAATGTTTTCAGAAACTGTCATTTTGTTTCAGTTACTGATCTTATGAATGTCTAAGGCAAACAAATTTGAGTTATACTTCCTTTTTTGATATAATTGTTCCATAACTTGCGCCTCGACATTTAAATGCCCCTGTATAGTATATTTTTTAACAATTTAACTCCTAAATCTGAGATAAATGGAGTAATTCTATCCCTCACTGTTACACAGTTGCCATCTCAGTCACTGAAGCTCTGTGGCACTGCATTGACGGAAGCGAGTTCATATAGTCTGCTGTAGATCTCGTCCAGATGTTGATGCTGATGAGTTTATTGTGTTGTTCATGCAGGTGAAGCTGGTTCAGCACACGTACTCCTGTCTGTACGGCACCTTCCTGTGCAATAACGCGAAAGAGCGCGAGGCCCGTAACGTGTATAAACGCACCTGCTCCGTCTGGTCGCTCCTGCGAAACGGAAACAAGAACTTCCAGAACTTCCTCTACATCCCCTGCCATGACACGGTCAGCACACACACAGTTACTACACAACCAGAGCGCACACGCTTTTGATTGTTTCAGAGAGGATTCATGCTGCGTTCACATCTTCATAATACAGACTCTAAAAAACAGGGTCGCTTTATTTAAAGGTCCAGTTCTCGCCATTAACAAACAATCAACTATGACTTTCCCTCAATAAACACCTGATTACTGCTTATTAATAATTGGTAGGTACAGTAGTTGTTAAGTTTAGGTATTGGGAAGGATTCGGGATGTAGAATATGGTCATGCACAATAACTCCATGATAATAAACAGCCAATATGTTAATAATACGCATGCTAATTAGTAACTAGTTAATAGTGAGAATTGGACCCTGTACTAAAGTGTTACCCAAAACAGTTTTAGCCAATAAGGTGTTTTAGAGCTTGACAAAAACTATTTATATTTACTATAGAAATTTCCATAACTTTTTAAGATTTAGTTAATATCTGTGTCTTTTCCAGATTGGAAATTGCGATTTTAAAGTTCACAGATATTGAAATGTTTTCTGTGACTGTGAGAATCCTCTTGTTCTCATCTGTTGTGCTTTATTTATGTAATTCTTATTAAATACAATATTATTTATAGATACCATTATAGTTTCTACTAATATTTTTTATTAGGTTTACATAGTTTTTTTTTTTAATTTTCTGTTTTAATTTTTGTTAAAGTTTTAGCAATTTTTATTAATTTTTATTAGGTTTTTTTTATGCCTATACAGCTTTTATTAATTTTTATTTCAGTTTTAGTACTTTTTACATATTTTATGCACAGTAAATCACGTTAAACTAAATTAAAATGAGAAAACTTGCCTTGGCAGCTAGATGAAATAAAATAAAATGTAATATTTTTATGTCAAGTTAACTATAATAAATGCTAAATGTGCTATAGTTATTCTAACTACATACGACTAACGTCTAAACACAATTACTTTCAACAAGATTCATGCACATTTTGATTAATAATAAGCTTTCAACTAGAGACTCAATTAACAAAAACAGTTTATGTCTACTAGAGAAGTGTCCATAACTTCTGAAGGTTTTGTTTATTTCTGTGTGTCTTCCAGACTGGAAATCACTATTTTAAATTTGACAGATACTTTAAGGTTTTCAGTGCCTGTGAGAACCTCATTTATTGTGATTTATTTATTGGGTGGTTTGATGCAGATGTTGTGGTGATGTTGGCAGGTTTTGCAGCCGGTCTGTCACACGCGAGCGCTGCAGCTGTGGACAGCTGTGTATCTGCCGTCGTCCTCGCCGTGCACCGCGGCTGAAGATGCAGTGGAGCTCTACCTGAGCCCTTCGGCCGGAGGAGAGGAGTTCAGCTCGCGCTCCCTCGACAGGTGACTGCTCACATTCACGTCATTACGGTGCTCAAAATGCTTTGTCGCATATTGCTTCACTAAATCTTTATTTGGCCACATTCCAAACAGCTTTCCCGAAAGTAATACTGTGATGTATTTCCTTCTCTACAATCAGATTCCAGCACACTTGAGGCCAGTACATTTCAGATTGCAGGACTTTTTCCTGCTGATTTTACTTGCCCTTAATGATTTTTTTTAAGTGTCAATATTTTTATTAAACAAAAATCAAAGGATTGTTGTAAAGCATTAAATATTTTTTTATAAAACATTAAATAATGTTTTATTTTTAATTAAATAAAACATTAAGTGTGCTGTACTTGCCCAGACGACGTTTTCATTTTTTTAAGCCAAATATTTCTTAACCGTCAGAATTTTTATTAAACAAAAATAAAGTATTTTTTATAAAGCATTAAATACATTTTAAATAAAACATTAAATACTATAACTTTTTTTCTTTTTATAAAACATTAAGTTTGCTTTACTTGCCCTGGTGACATTTTCAGTGTTTTTCCTTCGCACAATATTTTTAAGTGTCAATATTTTTAGTAAGCAAAGTACTTTTTATAAAGCATTAAATAGTCTTTTTTTTTTATCAGTAAATAATGTTTAATTTTTTTAAAAAACATTGGTTGCTTTACTTGCTCTGGTGACATTTATATTTTTTTTTCTTTAGAAAAAATATTTTTGTGTCAGTATTTTAATTAAAACAAAATATTTTTATAGGACATAAAAATATTTTTAGAGAACATAATGTTCTATTTTTATTAAAAAATAATTTTGCTTTAATTGCTCTGGTGAAGTTTTCATTTTTTTAAGCCAAACATTCAGTAATGTTTCATTTTTATAAAACCTTAAGCTTGCTTTGCTTGCTTTGGTGACATTTGACATTTTCATTTTTTTTTTTTTTTACAAAATATTTGTAAAGTGTAAGTATTGTTATACAAAAAGTATTGTTTTAAATAATAATAATAAAAAATATTACATTTGCTTTACTTGCCCTTGTTTGTAAAATATTTTAACTCTCACTGTTTATTAAACAAAAAGCAAAGTATTTAGAAAAGCAACACTTATTGATATTAAATATAAACCTTGTTTATAAAAATGTTATTTTTTATAAACCCATATACTTGCATGTATAGGTTCTGAACTGAGATGTTTTGTGTTCAGATTCTGCCCTCTTGTGGTGAACTGAACAAAAACATAAAAACATATGATTAAATCTCATTTTATTTCACTCAGGCTCCCCAAAACACGGTCCATGGACAACTTGGTGTCTGCTTGTGAGAACGGCGTGACGCTCACCCGCACCTCGAGTGACCCCAACCTGAACAAGCACTGCCAGGAGGGACGTCCGGCGCTGGAGTCCAACCAACCCGCGGTCATCCAGAGCGACGCTTCGCCCGAGGACCCACCGCTCGCCGGATCCATCAGCGCTGAGCCGACGTCTGACGAAGAGAGTTCTTCAATAACTCATGAGGACGATTTGAGGGCGGAGCCTTGTTTGACAACCCAGCCTCCGTCGTATTTGCCCCACCCCTTAGCAGTGGATCAAGCCCCGCCCCTTCCGGTTATAAACCAAGCTCCGCCTCAAATCCCAATTTGTTTACTGCAGGAAGTCAGGACTGCAGAAAACACGACTCCACCTCCTCTTTGTAACGGGTTTGAAAACGCTAGCGGATCTGTGAGCTCTGAAGCGATCGCGCCATTGGAGGCATCAGTGGAGACGCTAACGGAGCAAAGCGCGGTCCCTGCTTCTGGGAAAGCCAGTGCCGTCGAATCGCACCTTCCTTTTGAAGCGCAATTACGAAACGGCGAACTGGTTCCCGCGAGAGAACGTCCACCACCCGCCGACTACGCCAAAGCAGCACGGCGTTTGATTTCCCAAAGCCAGCTGACGGAGCTATCGCTGCTCGGTTCCCAGTGGGACAGCGTCCAAGGCCTGGTGCAGTCGGCCTGCGGCGGCGCCATCCAACACGGCAGCTATCACAGCCGCCGCCTGGCGAACAAGCTCCTCCGCGCCCACACCGGAAGCGCTAACGGCGGGCCGTGCTGCCCTCGTCGAGACCCTCTGCGCGCTCCTGGGAGCCCCATCCAGTCCGGCTGGTTCTCTGCGGTGAGGAACTCCAGCTACGCCGCGCTTTGTTCCTCGGCCGCGTCTTCGCTAGCAATGGGGCCGTCCTTCCGGCAGCTTCTTCTGCCCCATTCCTCGCCGTCCTCCGGCGGCTCTCCGGCTCCGGCGCACCTGGACGACGACGGCCTGCCGGTGGCGGTGGACGCGGTGCAGCAGCGGCTGTGGCAGATCGAGGCCAGTTACAAACAGGAAGTGGAGGTGCTGAGGCGGCAGGTTCGACAGCTGCAGCTCAAACTGGAGAGCAAGCAGTTCTGCACACCGCCCTCCGAACCCGACGTCGACTACGAGGACGATATCGTGAGTTTACGTTCATGGTCACCTTAAAGAATCCTAAATTCAGTTTGATCAAATTTAAGAACATAAATATGTAACAGAACCATGATACGGCCTACTGTGATTATTAAACTTCAGGAGGCTTAATTTTTTACTTTCATTTCATTCAACTTTCATTTTTTATGTTTAATCAATCATTTTTAAAATTTTTGCTATTTTTATATATATATAATGTTTTAAAAACATTAAAAAAAATATTAAAAACGTAAAAATTATATATTTATGAAGTTATTGTAATTGTTACATTTTTGCAAAAAATATTAATATAAATAAACACATATATATATAAGTTTCAAAAACATTAAAAAAAGTTATCAGAAAGTAAGAGTATTTATTTATTTGGAATAAAAAAACTCTTTAAATCACAAATTCTCTCACAAATTAAAAAAAAAAAAAAAAAAAAAAAAAAGTAAAAACGTCCATATCATGGAATATTATTATAATTTATTTCCATTTAAATGTATTTTAAAATGTAATTAATAGCTTTTCTATCACAGGAATAAATTGCATTGTTCAAATAGAAAGCAGTTCTTTTAAATTGCAATAATATTTAATTTAATTTATTATTTAATATTTAATAATACTACTGTTTTTACAGTATTTTGATACTACTGTATATTACAAATGCAGCTTTGGAAAGCAATTTGCAACAATCATAATTATTCCAAACTTTTTAACTAAAACATATTTAATTTTTTTGATATTATGATATTGTGCATTTTATTTGTGCAAGTCATAAAGGTCTTACATTTTGATTTTAAAAGCTCCCTCATTTACTCGTGCATTTTTAAATCGCAGCACATGTAACTTTTCTTCAGAAATCATTACCATATGAATCATTTACTCTGCATGACTACATCAAACATATACTCTGTGGATTGCAGCACAGGGATGTTTTGGGCAGAATGAGTGTTTGTTTGATTGACTATAAATGCGATCTTGTCCCTCCAGACGTGTCTGCGTGAGTCGGACGGCAGTGACGAGGAAGACTCTCTGTCCAATCACAGCGAGGATGGCTTCAGCGAGGGCAGCTGGGACCGTGTGGAGAGGAAGGACACAGAGGTCAGTCAGTGTCTCTGATGCTGCACAGTTGAGCTGCTGGTCGTAGAGAGTTTAACCAGCTTGTTTGTGGACGCACAGGTCACCAGATGGGTGCCGGATCACATGGCTTCTCACTGCTTCAGCTGAGCTGCGACTTGTGAGTTCCTGCGTCTATGCCAATCATTTTGAGACAGAGTGCGGCCCGTTTACAGCACTGTAGACATACATCAGTTCAATATCACTTCATTTTGAGACTTTATTTTTATTTATTTTTTTCAGTGATTCCTAAGACATTTTCCCTCTTGAGATTTTAAATAATATTTAAAAATGTAAATGAATTTCACAACAGTTGATTTATTACAAATAATTAAGACACCCAATGTCATCATGTGTGTTTTTAAGATCGAAATTCACACATTATTTCAACAAAACACAAATCAGAAAACAAATAAATACATGATTTCAACAAAAAAACAATCAAAAAACTCCAAATTATTTCTATTGAATAAAAACATTACCCAACAATTCCCCATTCGATTAATTTGTATATTTTCTCTGATTAAATATTGGATTTATAGTTGAATCTGACTGGTTGACATTTTATAGAATATTTGGTTTATAGAAGGTGTTGTTTTTTAATATTATATATGTATTTTAGAATTACTAATACTACGAATTAGCTTTTATTTTGTTTTTGATTTAGGCTTTAATTTTTTTATGAGCTTTTGTCATTTTTCATATTTTTCTTTTTTCCATTATTTTCTCTTTTTTTCAATTTATTTATTTGTTTTATTTTTATTGTTTTATTTAGGTTTTTTTTTAACTTTTTTTTTTATATTTCAGCTTTATTTTAATTACCAAAAACTATAGAAATTAATTATTGTTTAAATTGAAAACAATTAATAAAATTTGTATATTATTTTTTTGTAACAAGAAACAAAGCTATTACAATTTATAACTTTTTGTTTTATATTTTCAGTTTTATTAGCTGTTATAGCTTTTAGTTTTATATTTTCAGTTTTCATTTAAATTTTAATTTAGGTTTTAGTCATTTTATTATGTGCTTTTGTCATTTTTGTAATATTTCTATTTAGCTTTAATTTATTTTTATTTCAGTTTTATTTTGTAGTTTAAAGATTTCAACTTAAATCAATGCAACATTTATATTTTTCTTATATTTGTAAGTTTAATTTAGTTTTTCAGTAGATTTATTCAGTTATTGAAAATGTAGCAATATTTTTTGTTTTAGTTAACAATAACAATACTATTTAGAGTGGAAGTGATGGATTAATTAATATTAGATTGGTTGGTTGTTTTACAGAATATTTGAATTATTAGACTTTTAGATTAATATGTGATTGGTTGGTTGTTTTACAGAATATTTGATTTATTGGACTGATTAGAGCTTTTATTTTTAGAATTATGTATGTACTACTATAGCATTATTAATATTTTGAATTGGCTTTTATTTTTACATTTTCGGTTTTCATTTTGGTTTAGGTTTTAGTAATTTTTTTGCTTTTGTGACTACTTTTTACAAATATGTCTTTTTAACTTTTCTATTTCTATTAACTTAATTTTTATTTCAGGAAAGGAAACCTTTCTAATTTGTAACTTAAGTTTTTCCCTTTTTTACTATTTTAGAATTATTAATACTACAAATTAGCTTTTATTTTTATTTTATTTTTTTTAGGTTTTCAAATTTTAAAATTATATATATATATATACATTTTACATTACATCACTAAATTTAATAACTTCTAATTTTTTACTTTTGGTACTATTTTAGAATTATTAATACTATGAATTAAGATACGGAAAATTAGCTTTCTATTTTGATTTAGATTTTAAAACCTACTTTAAAAAATATTACACATTTTATTTAAGGAAAGGAAAACATTTTTACTTTTTTTTTTTTTTTTACTATTTTAGAATTTAAAAAAATATTAAATTTAGAATACTGTGAATTATCTTTTATTTTATTTAGATTTTAAAACCTAATTAAAAAAAAAAAAAAGTAATATTATATATAATCTATATATATAATACTAAGGAATATATAGCTATATATATATACCTTTCATGAAGGAAACATTTCTAATTTTGTAACTTAAGTTTTTCCTTTTTTTACTATTTTAGAATTATTAATACTACAAATAATCTTTTATTTTTATTTAGATTTTAAAACCTAATTTTATGTAACTTTTACGTTTTTCCTTTTTTTACCATTTTAGAATTATTAATGCTACAAATTAGCTTTTATTTTTCTAATATTTTTATTTAGGTTTAAAAATTTTAAAATCTAATTTTATTTTATTTAGATTTTAATAAGACCTAATTTAAACAAATATTTTAAAAAATTATTTCATGAAGGAAACATTTCTAAGTTTGTAACTTAAGTTTTTCCTTTTTTTTTTACTATTTTAGAATTATTAATACTACGAATAAGCTTTTATTTTAACCCCTTAACTGTCACCGTCCCCACCTGGGGACGCTTGGGCGCTTCTTTTTGTTGTCCTTTTTCTCTAATAAAATCTTTTAGTAATCATCATAAATTATATATCATGTTGAAAGCTTAGAAGCCCGAAGATTCATCCTGTGAAAACCATTTTGAAAAATCGGACATTGCGTTAACCATGGTAAATAGTATTTTAAAATCTTATGGCGGTCTACTCCCCCTTAGTGGGCGTTGGCAAGTGTGCAGTATTACAAAATGCTTACGGTCTTTTAAGAATCAAAACCTTTTATAATCGTGGCAACAAAGGTTATCATTGGAAAGGTCTGAGTCCATCCAGGATTCCATATTTGGTGGTTATTTTGAGTATTGAGTAAAATATACAGAAAAAGAGTTTTGATGGCTCCCAGTGGCTGTAATAAAAAGAGTTTTGATGGCTCCCAGTGGCTGTTTGTGGTATGACGCCCTAAATAAACTCTCCACGGGAACCCACAATTTTTTTCACATATCAGTCATCTTCAAACTTTGGACACATACACTTATTTAGACACACAAGGCTTTAATTTTATACCAATTGAGCGATGAGTAAAACCTGTTATGTAAAATATTTTAATAAATAAAATAAAATAAAAATAATAGGCCAGCGCATTTTTATTTACATAACATTTAAAACTTCTATAACTTGTTGATACTTTTTAATTTTTTGAAAAAAATGTCCAGAACACAATATTTGCCCAAAATCTGCTAATTTTCTTCTTTAAAAAGAGACCAACCTTAGGTCTATATTCCAAAGGTGTTTCATAAAATACAACAATTTAAGTTTGGATAGTGCACTTTAATGCCTATTTAAAAAATGGGGGCTGACAGTTAAGGGGTTAAGCTTTTATTTTTATTTAGGTTTTAATATTTTAAAACCTAATTTTAAAAATATTTACATTATTTCAGGAAACATTTCTAATTTTGTAACTTTTACATTTTGCCTTTTTTTCAGCTTTATTTCAATGATGGAAAATGATTAGCCGTGTAGTTTTAGTTAAGACTCTTCATAGTGCATGTGATGGTTCAGTTTGTTGGTTTATTGTAGTCACATATAGTTTATAGTTGATCTGACCGAAGATGTGATTGATTCTCGTAGGAACTGTGGGAACGTGTTTTGTAAGGACTGCTGTCACCTGAAGCTGCCGATCCCTGACCAGCAGCTGTACGACCCGGTTCTGGTGTGCAACACCTGCCACGACCTGCTGCTGGAGTCCCGCACGCGAGAGCTGCGCTCGCAACAGCTGGAGAAAGCCATCGCCACCGCCTCCAGCTGAGACGGCCGATCACAGCGCGCCACACACGCCGGCGTCCAATCAGACGGCTGTCTTTTAGAGCAAGAGCCGCTCTCTGCCTCCTTCCCCCGGCAGCCGCGAGACGAGGCGCTCTGAGACTGATCCACACGAGGAACGGGGTTCAGCAGTTTGCGTCGGAGGGGTGTTTTTGTCACTGCAAGTGAGCTCGAAGCTTCTGAACTGAACCCAAAGGGTCCTTGGGTTCAAAGCCCGAAGAGAGGCGTTTCTTCATCTCAAATGCACCACACACATCAGACAATCACCTCCTTCCCTCAAACCCGGCGTCTATCGAGAGGCTCACTATTTAAAACCAACCAAGCTGCTACAGTATTTAAAAACGAATTAATTCTATTTTCTATCTTTGTTTTGTGCACTACGGAGGGGGTTCGAGACCAAAACGGAGCTGTTTTCTCGCTGTTCGTCTGCCGATGTGAAGCTTGAATGTGCAATCGTTTGGTTTATTCTTGTTTTTGGGAAACCGGAGGGATCGGCGGGTGCAGTTGCTGAATTAAAGCTGCCAGTTTGCATTGATCCGATCGCAGTTTTGTGCACGGATCGCGACCTAGTTTGTCTTTCAGCCGCTTCAGCTGAACTGTGAAATGGTTTCGCTCTCGTTTGATGTGAAATACACAACTTTAAATCTCGAAATCAACCTCGAATTCAGACATATCAATCATAAATAAACAAAATCACTCCTAAATTCATGTTTCATCTGGCTGGTTGTGTGTGTGTTGCAGGAAACGCAAGATGAAAAAACAGCAAGCTGATGATTTCTGCTGTCTGTTGTTGTGTATGTTAGTGTAAACTAGCCATGTTGCACTGCTCCGTCTACTTTAGCGTACTAAACCAGTGATGATGATTAATATTTCAGTCGTACAAACTGAAACCCGTGAATCTTTGGAAACTGGTGGCGACTGAAAGACTCTCAACAGCATTTCATGTTCAAAACGAGTGCTAGGATTTCTTTTTTTCACGCCTACACTGATTGTGTTTTGTTAATGGTGAACCTCTCAACAGTGCCATGTGTTTTATTTTCTTATGGATTGACTGATTTGTAACTTTAACATGTTTAATTGTACAATAGCTTGAGGCTTAACGATGAGAAGATGATTAGTTGAGATTCGATGAGGTTACAAACACTGAGAACCCGTTTGATGGTTTGATTTTTCTTCTCCGTGGTGCTGACGAAGGACACTTTTTGAGTTAAATGCATTAAAAAGGAACCCAGAAATGTGATGTATAGTTATTTGGTCTGTAATAGTGACTAAAATTTGTCACTTAGTGAATAATTGTTGTAAAGAAATGCACTGTACAAGTTCAATCCCATGGGTTAAATAAAAAGATGCATCTTTATCAGCCATCTGTGATTATTCATCTTTCCTTTTTACACTTTTGAACAAAATCATACCATGCTTGGAGCTTGAATACTCAACATCAGCATTTTTATTTTGCTGCTATTTTTTCAGTATTATATTTAAAACAATTTAAATTAATGTTTATATACATTCTCTAATTTAAAAAAAAAAAAAAAAAAAAAAAAAAATATATATATATATTATATATATATATATATATATTATATATATATATAATATATATATATATATATATATATATATATATATATATATTTCAGCTAGTTGCCAAGGAAACTATTCTAATTTTTATTTGGCTTAACTTGATGTACTAAAACAAAAAACTGTATAGCCATGAAAAGAAAAAATGTCAAATTAAACCTATAAACTCTTATAGTATCCCCTTTATTCTACAAAAATACTGAACATTTTAAAGGTGATTAAAATACCTACAACTGAAATAAAAATAAAAATTATACTTAAAATGAAATAAAAAAAAAATTGAAAAAAAAAAAATTTAAAAATACAAAAAATAAAAATACTAAAAAAAACAATAAAAACTTAACTTTAGTTAGGGCTCAAGCCTGGAGGGCGAAGAGCCCTATTGTTTTCCTTAGGATTATTTTTTTTTTTTTTTTATCTTCTTTCTTTCTTCCTCTAATTTTTTTTCCAAGGGTTCGGGGGGCTTTTGGGGCCCTTAACATGCTTAAAAAGTCTTTAAAATTGGCACACACCTTGGAATCTGCGGCCATTAGGGCCTGGCAGAGACTGGTACACGGGCGTGGCACAGGGGCTCTACAGCGCCCCCTGGAATATTGAGGGCCATATATCATCCATACTTGCACGTATACATATGAAACTCGGTACAC
Source organism: Cyprinus carpio (assembly GCF_018340385.1). Classification (NCBI taxonomy): domain Eukaryota; kingdom Metazoa; phylum Chordata; class Actinopteri; order Cypriniformes; family Cyprinidae; genus Cyprinus; species Cyprinus carpio. The sequence continues at coordinate 4,253,291 of NC_056576.1, read as the reverse complement.
ATGTAGATCTCATCAAAACCAAACAACTTTCGCACTGCATGTCATAAGCTCCGCCCAACAGGAAGTTGGCTATTTAGGGTTTTGTGAAAAAACACATGCTCTGGAATTTGATATACTCCTCTGAGGAAACTCCACCCGTTCGCCACAAAACTCGGTGAACATGATCTCAAGACATTGGGCAAACTAATTGCGAAAGATATTTTTGATATCTCGAACGGTTTGTGTCCGTGGCGAGGCGTTGAAATTATGGCGAGAAATGAGTAACAGGAAATGTCTAATAACATCCACATACATTACCTGATTTAGATCAAACTTCATCGGTTTGTTCGATGTATGATGCCGATCGCATATATGTGACTATTAGGAGTCAAAGTTACAGCGCCACCAACTGGCAGCAGGAAGTGTGTCATTTTCAAATGCTTTGAATTCATCATCTTTATTTTTACTCGATTTGCTTCAAACTTCATCAGAATAATGATATAAAAACGGCCGATGTAGATCTGTTGTGGGGATATTGATATCTAACGCTAGTGTTGCCATGGCAACACTTCAAACTTGAATATTCTTTTCTGGGGATTTTGAGGCAGATAACATGCTCAGAATTACATAAAACTCAGAACACAATATCAGTATTTAATGATAGCTAGACACTGTCAAAAGCTCATGAACGGGCGTGGAGGAGCCACTCTATAGCGCCACCTTTTGTCAAAAGTGGGGGGGGTTAGTTTTAAGCTACAACAGACACCAAACTCGGTACATAAATTGTTCTTATCAAGATGGACAACTTTCTCATTTACAGTCATCAGCTACGACCAACAGGAAGTCGGTTATATTGATTTGAATATGGATTTTTGGAAAAAATATAGCTGTTAATTAATGCATACTGCTCAGAGCAGAATTACAGTATACACACCAAACTTTGTCTACATGATGCCAAAACATTGAGGAACTTAAATTGCGAATGGATTTTGGATAGCTTGAACGTTTCGCCGTAGTGATTTATTGAAATAACAGTAAAAAAAGTAAACATAAATTGTCTCTTATATTTTCTTAAAGTGCAGCTTCCAAACACTTCAAAATTTTTATATATAGAGGACAAGTCATTCTGAGCAAATATGCATAGTTTCACGGCTTTACAATGCTCTATGGATAATAGAAAATTAAAAAACTGTCAGTCATCTGATATCACTCTGAGGCCACTCTCTGTGTGAGAAAAAGGAGGGGGCTGAGTCACTCTGATGGCTCTGCCATTGCCCTTTGAAGAATGTGTGTGTGTTGAGAGTATGTGTGTGACAGAGAAAGAGAGAGAGAGAGAGAGAGAGAGAGAGAGATAGAGAGAGATATCAAGCTATCCAGAGAGAGAGAGACTTAAACATCTCTTTAATCATCAGAAAAAAAAAATCAGTATTTTAAATTGATATTGTTTATGTTTTTATAAAGACTGCATATTTTTTTTTTTTTTTTTTCAAAAAATCATAGACTGCATAGTCTTCACTGTTTAAAACTAAATATAGATTAATCGTTTTTGATGTTACAAAGGTTCTTTAGGTGGGTTTTTTTTTCCAAAAAATCAGAAAAAAAATCAAATGTAAATAACAGCATAGTCTTCACTGTTTAAAACTAAATATAGATTAATCATTTTTGATGTTACAAAGGTTATTTAGGTGTTATTTTTCTTTGACAGCATTAGATTTATTATTAGTTTGCTTTCACTTTAAGAACCAATCACGGGTTTAATATACACATGCCTTTTCTTTCTGAACTGTTAACATTAAGAAATATGCCTAACTGACTGTGTTTACTAGGATATTCCCCCAAAACGCGCATTTAGATGTTATTATGTATTTATTGATCCTCCACAAAAAAGCGGAAGATAGCTCAGTTTAGTAATTCGCGCGTGTGCGGCTGTCTGTGTGCGTGCACGCGCTTCAGATGTGTGCGGTGAAAACTCACACAGCGCTCGACTGTTTTCCGCGAACAATCCCGAGCGTTTTATATGCTCACCTTGTGCCTTATACCGAGTCCTAATCGGTGAGTTTGAACGAGAATGCACCCGTTGACGGACGTTATGTGAAAATGTAGACAGTGTCAAATAAGCTGCCTATTTATATAAGACAGATATCGATATGTACGTGTGCTATCGATGCATCGATCGATCCATATCGATGAATCAATACACCCCTAATACATCAAATGTAAATAACTGCATAGTCTTCGCTGTTTAAACTAAAAGCTGTTTAAAACTAAATATAGATTAATCGTTTTTTGATTTTACAAAGGTTATTTAGGTGTTTTTTTTTTTTAGGTTCTATCGATGCATCGATCCATATCAATGAATCAATACACCCCTATTATAGGCTTTATATATATATATAAATATATATATATATATCAATATATATTGCATAGGTTTATAATAATAATAATAATAATAATAATTTCAAACTCATTTAAATACTGACCTATGACATCCTGTGACATGACATGTATCTGAATTTACACCAAACTCGTGATGTAACAGTAAAACAGTTCAGCTCACAGATGAAGTCTAAGCTGTAATGCCGGCAAAAATATTTCACAAATGCTTATAGATCAATAAAATCATTAAACATGCTATGCACGGCGTGCATCATTATTAGGCACTTGATATTCTGATGATATTTTCCCAAGCACATTTTTCCAATTCCACATCCCATCAGTCTTAATAACTACTATAAATTTGGTATTTGATCATTTATGAGTGATATCTAATTGTCCATTATTGCTGGAAGTGAAAAAACTGCTTATATTCCGGAGTGCTGAATTATTAGGCATGTTTATCCTTTTACTGATAAAAATTAGCCAAAAAAATAACATACTGTTCTGCAGATGTTATAACATATCAAATGAAATAAATAATTTTTTGTAGAGAGGTTTTTGAATTTTCCTTATGGTAAGAATGGATATATACATTGTAGATTTTTTTTTTTTCAGTGAAAGTAATGTGTAAACAGCATCATGTAATATTTTTTATGATGGTTAGTTGCATATTTGTCTATTTTAGTTTCCATAAAAGTTACTCTTAAAAAGCTCATTTTTATTCCATCTTCTATTCTGAAAAGTCTTAAATCCTTAATTCTTTTGCAGTTAACTTGTGTCTTTTCTCCACCTGTCAATTTCTGTATTGCAATAGTTTTGAACAATTCTCATGGGGATTTAAATAATTTTTGACTTTTCAGTCTGAGTTACAACTCTTTTTTTGGCTCATTTCATCTGTAAAAAAAAGAATTGCCTAATAATTCTGCACACCTGAATATAAGGAGTTTTTTCTCTTCCCAGCCTTCAGGGACAATTATATATCACTCATAAATGATTGAATACAAAATTAATGGTAGTTATTAAGATTGATGTCGTTGGGAATTGGTAAAATATGCTTGGGAAAAAAAAATCAGAATATCAACATGCCTAATAATTGTGCACACAGTGTAAATCAATAAAGGTTTTAGTAACACTTTATAATAAGGTGTAATTTGTAAACATTAGTAAATGAACATGAACAATATATTTTCACAGAATTTATTAATGTTTGTTGATTTTAGTTCACAGTGCATTAACTAATGTTAACAGATAATTTTTTTTTTTTTAAGTTTTGACTATTAACTGACATTGACATGCAATATAATTATTGTTCATGTTAATTAATATAGTTAATGTTAATAACTGAAAACCTTATTAAAACTGTTACTAAAGTTTTATATATTGTTCTGTGTGTGTGTGTCTTTCATAGTCTTGATGGTTTGGATTAACCCTTTATTTGCTGAATCCTTAAAACCAGACTGCCATAGAGTTACTGTAAATGCATGTGCCCGCTGGGCACAATTTTCCTGATGCCACCGGGGCGGTGTTTGCGCTGATGGCTTGAGCCCGCCATCGCTGCTTGCAGCTATATTTTAACTTGATGTACTAAAAGAACTAAAACTAAAACTGATATAAAACCTAATAGCCATTTATTAAAAAAAGAGAATAAAACAACAAAAAAACCAAAAAAAAAAAAGAAAAAACACAACAAAAAAAAAATAAAAACTAATTCAAAACACCATTTGTTAACAATGTACTAAAATAACTAAAACTGAAATAAAAATCAAAACCTATATATATGTGTGTATGTGTGTGTGTGTGTGTTTGTGTATATAAATGTGTATATATAATATATATGTATATATAAAACATATAAACTATATAAAACATTTTAAAAATTACAATTAAAAAAATTTATGTACATTAAAACAGTCAAGAGATTCTGAAATATTTTTCATTTTCATATTCAGTCCGATCTGTTGAGCATTTTATTATTTTATTTATAGTTAATACTTATTGAACGCTCACAAAACGTAATAAATAAACAAATATATACACTACATTTTAACTGCATAAGCCTACTAGTTGTACTATTATTAGTACTGCTGTATTATTATTATTATTATTATTATATAGAAGGCTTTAATGATGATAGGCTACTGAACAGTTTTGCACCGGCCATTAGATGTCACCAAACCCACATTAATGACTGCTCAGCTGTAGTCAATATCCATAACTGCATATATCTGTTGTGAATAAAGCAGGTGTTTACTCAAGCACCTTTATACAAGATATTCCCTAATAATCTCAGATATACACACATTCGGCCCACGTGTTCCCCTGTCAGTGTTCTGCTGGGTTATAGAGCCTTGTATTGGAGAAAATACATGAATAAAGCAAGCAGTACAGAAACAAATTATGATAGATATTACTGAATTCACTGCAAATGCAGCAAATTTAATAATGCATTTTTTGTCACATTTTTCGCACAAAATTGTTCATGTGCAACTTTTGAATTTCTTTAAAAAGAAGACAGCAGAAAATGAATGATTTTTCCTTCATTAGAATTTAAACACATTCCCCTGACCTAATGTTATTGTGCTGTATGTGTAACTGAGAGACGACAGAGCTGACATTATCGAGTCACAGAGTTTGCAAAAACCAAACAAAACTTGAATGAATCAGTTTGTGAACGAATCAAGTGAGCCAGTGATTCTAAGACCCATTGAGATGGAGATGGACCCATTGAGACTATGCACATTGGGAGCCTGCATCCTAATGTGCATAGTCTGCCCTAAATAGTATTGAAAATTACTAATATCACATAGAATTTAGGATGCACACAGGGACGCAGGCTTGTTTCGTTCCATTTTCCGTTTTGAACTAATTGTTTTATTTCAATAAATCGTTTATCAAAACAGGAGCTTGCTGCCACCTACTGGTGGTTTTATTGTCATCATTATTTATCCATGATAGTTCCAAGCCAGCCAAGATTTCAGCACATTTAGCAAAATATTATTTAATTATCAATATTGACCAAAATTCCTCCATTTCAGGACCAAGAAGGAAAAATAATGCTTATAAATAATAGTTCATTTAATAAGGCTAATTTTTCATTAAATAAAAACCTTTTTAAAAATGAGACAAATTTTGTAATCATGTAAAATTAGTTACAATAACTGCACACCTTAGAACGTTCGTCAGCCAATCAGATTCAAGCATTCAACGGCCCGTAGTATAAGTAATAATAAACTATGTAATTTGTAATAAAAAAAAAGATGATGAAGAAAAAAAATAGTAGAAACTACAAAAACAACTTCTATAAAAGTTAAATATTCCGTAAAATTTAATATAAGTAATAACAGTCATATTTATAATTAATAGTCTACATTTCTGCCAAAACACCATTGGCTATTTGTACAGTGTTAAAAACTGCAACATTAGCCTACTATGGTGCTGCTGAATTGACAAGCTTAATTATGTATTGGCGTTTTCCAATTTACCTCGTCATTCGGTTTATATTGTGGTGTCTGTTTTCAGCCAGCATCACTACAGATCCTTTAAAGGGTTAATATGATACAATTTCAATTTTCCCTTTCTCTTTGGAGTGTTAGAAGCTCTTGGTGCATGAAGACGATCTGTGAAGTTGCAAAGACTAAAGTCTCAAATCCAAAGAGATATTCTTTTATAAAGTTAAAGACTCTGCCACGCCCTCCTAAAACGGCTCGTTTAAACACACCCCCACACGGTCTACATCACTATGTGGAAATATTTGCGTAAACGCCACCCAGATGTTAACACAAAGAAAGAAGGCGCTGTGGTTTCAGTGAACCTAGGAGAGGAGGAGAATTCTGACTTTTGCAACGACAATCTGGCACTTCTGAATCAGCTACTGTAAGTATGTTTGGTTAAGTTTAAGTATTTGCAATTGAATGTACAAATTAATATTTTCATAACCCCACCCAGCTTGTGTACTACAAACACCCATGACATGCATAAACCAATCACAAACAAAATGTGTGTGTGAGAACCGTCCGTGGCTTGTGTACTGCAAACACATACGAGCTTCATCTCTGTGTCTGTCACACAGCTCTGTTCCCCTTTCAGGCTTGAACTGATGGTAAAACTAAGCACATTATTAACTGTCTTTACATTTATTTTGAAAGATGAGGCTCGCGATTATGGAAAGGGGCGTTACATCTCCGACGAATGCTTGCGATGTTCATCCAATCACAATGCACTGGGTCAGTTGGCCAATCAGAGCAGACTGCGCTTGTCAGAAGGAGGGACTTTGTAGAAGGGAGGCGTGGCATAGAGGACCTACAATAATGTACCGTTTTTGAAAAATAATGTGTTTTTTGAACATTAAAGCATGTCAACATATTCTGTTACACCAAATACACAAAATAATGAACTTTAAAAAGCATCAAATGAAGCGCAGCGCTGTGAGGAGGACTGATTCCGCACGGCTGGCGGATGCACTGGTACACACTTTTGGAGTGTTTGCTTTTTGCAGTTTCGGCTTGTGCTGCATGTGCTAATATACACTTTGGCCATCGGTCCATTACTCGACCGGCCTTCCAGTGACCAGCACATGACTGATTCTATAATTGCAGATAGCCTACATTTGGTGTCCGAAGTCATTATTTTTTTCTGCTTTTTTCAAATGGTTACATTTTTAATTATTTTAATACTGTGTTACTCTTTGTTATTAATTATAAGATGTTACAGTCCATAACAATATAATATTTTTTGCTAAAAAGTGTCTTAAATAGCTAAAAAAAAATCACTATTTCTTGTTGTCCGAATTAGTCAGTGCTTTTTTTCCATCATGTATTAAAATATTTGAATGTGCTTTTCTTTTGGTAATATTTCATTTATTTTATTTATAAAAGCCCTAAAAAGTCATTTACCCAATTCTACAATTGCATCAACAAAAAAAAAAAAACTTTTTCTTATAAAAATGTGTGTCAGTAAATCTTGCATCAACTCTGTTACCGTACCAAACTTTGCCATAAAATGAGTGGAATTATCTCCCGCACAACTGTGTAAGATACAGGAAATGATGTCAGTTCCCCTCACTGTTAAGATCTGAAGCACTGAAAAGTCTATGTGCTCTCTCTAAGAAAATATTTTAATCTAAAAAGTTATTTTATAAAGTCTCAAATCTGTTACCACGATATCAAAAGGAAAACAGATTTTTTCATTGATCACACATTGTCTTATTTAAAAGTATTTTAATCATGATTTCAGCAGTGCCATGTGCTCTTAGCATTTATGCTAGGAAGTGGAGTTTTGTCAAAAAATAAAATAATGGTCAATTCTGTTACCGTCAAACTCTGTTACCGAGACAGAGTAACAATGCTGACAGTGCAGTAACAGAACTGACAGTCCATCAGACAATTCTGTCAATTCTGTTACTTTACAATTCTGTTGCTTAAAGGGTCAACTCTGTTTATGAACTATTTTCACAAAAAAAAAAACTATAAAAATACATTATTGATTTATTTTTGCATCCTTATAATATTTCAACAACATTTCTTTTTTAACTGGATATTGTATACAATAGATTTTAAGATTAAAAATATTTGCTTCAAGTGGACAGTTCTGTTTAATTTTTAAGGTATGCAGGTGAAATATTATCTCAGTTTCAAGTGATGGAATGCAAGGACTGTTTGTCTAATGAAACAAGAAGGATTTTTCCTGTTATGATTTATTGTTATTTCTATACATTGGCTGATTTGTCCGTAACAGAGTTGACAATCAATACCATAAAGACATCAGTTTTGTTTTTTTGTTTTTTTCATTTAAAGTAAAAAAAAAAAAAAAAAAAAGGAAGTAACTTGTGTTTGGCAAGCACTGAATTATTAAAATTAAATACATTTTCAATAAGATACTGAAAAGTGAAAAGTTTTTTTTTTTTTTTTTGCTATGCCAAATGTATCTCCAATTATAGAATCACTATGCATGTGAGTAGGCTAATTCAGGAAAATATAAAACGATGGGAAGTGCTTTTCATCTGAAAATCAGAAGTTTACAACTTACAGCACAGCAAGATTACGACATATTAATTGTGTGATAAGATGGGAGGCAGTAAAAGTAAAACGATAACAACAATTCAACACTTCCTATACTTCCTGACAGAATTGTCCTCATTTTATAACAATAATTTCCCTGACACGCCAGAACAAAAATAGCCCTACTGTAGGAATCATTATTCAGGATTTCACCACGAATAAAGTTTGAATAAGATGTCCTGAGTTTGGGCAGGACTTACATTTTTTGCCATATACAGTTGGATTGGAAGTTTATGTAAACTATAAATTGATTATGATAGAAAAAAAAATATCTTCCTACTTATAGTATGCATTATCCTTAATTTAACTTACAATATACTCAAAATATCATACACATAGGTGAGGAGGTTTTGTCATTGTAGTGGCATTTATCAGATCTGACCATAAAAATGACCTTTAGATAGATAGCTAAATAAAAATAAACATATATAAAAAAATAGATAGACAGATAGATAGATAGTCTTAGTACTTAGGAATAATGAGCATATTTAATACAGCATAACGTAGCATGGGTGTGATGTGATGCTCTCGTTATTGAGGAATCTGATGGGCGGGGCCAGCGGACTCCATCCTGTCCATTGATAGATATATTACTATATAAGAGACGATCACAGTCTGAAAGGGTCACATTTGGTCGAGTGTCATTGGTGGAGTCACCGGACTTTGACGATGCGGTGTGTGCTCTCAGCTGTTCTTCTGCCTCTGATTCTGCGCTCATGCACCGGTGCAGGTGAGTCCAGCACCTTCATATCTACTCGATGCTGCTGCTGCTGCGACGCTGCTTAATGCATCACACATGCGTTCAGATTCAGTCTCATTCACATCTCTGCAAATCTACAGGGTTTGCAGTGAGTTGCAGGTGACATCAATTGATCAAACATCAATACGGACATCTCGCACTGATCAGATTCAACTTAATGAATGACCTCAGATCTATATCAGATGTATTAATGTGCATCATTTAAAGGTGAACAGACTGGCTCTTATGTAAAACTCCCGATTAGTATTACTAATGTACATATATTTGCAAACAGTAATTTTTTTTTTAGTTCAAAAAGCTGATGAGTTTTTTATGCGCAAAACTCTCATGTAATTTCAGTAAAAATTCAATAAAGTCTCAAGCTTTTCAAAAGTAGCTACGCAATGGGAAAATGCATGATGCTTTTTAAACGTTTTTTCGTCTTATATTTTTTTACAGTTTTGACTATATTCACAGCTCGCAATTTTATTCAGAACACGAAATAAAACTGACCCATTCATTAAAACGCAAGACACATTTTTGTTTTTTATGAATATTATGTGTCTTGTTGTAAACCGCACATATAATGTTAGCTTACCTAGGCAGACTGTCAAGAGTTATTAATCAATGCATTTAGAAAATCATTCAGTGTCATCTGACGCACGAATCTCGAACACCCTAAAAAAGTCCATCAGAGAGAGAAAAAAATATTCAAATCAATCCTGCGCACTGAAGGAAGGAGCATCTTTCTTTCTGCTCAAGGACACTCGTTCCGTTCCTGTTCTTATGTAGGACGAGCTCCTAAAATCCAGAAGAGTTTGCCAGCTCTGGAGCTGCACCTGCTTTCAGGATAATTACACGAGGACTTTCTATAGACACGTTCTGTGCGTGATCTGTTCAAGTTCGTCACGTGCTGCCGAATTCGTCCTTTGGCGCCCTTTGCACACTAAACCAGACGTCAAGGACCTTTCAAAACGCTAGGTTTTTGTGATATAGCATGTAGATCAACACTAAAGGGATAAATAATTACAGTATTTGGTTTTGAGAAGCAAGGTTCTCAAGCACCTACCTACAAAAAAAGAAGAACGTGATTTCTGTTTCTATTTACTGCTAGATAAAAATAAGCGAGTTGAATTTGTCATGTTTTGTTGTTATTTGTATAGGTATAAAAGACAATAAAGGGATAAATATTTACAGTATTTATGATTCGATTTTCAGATGCAAAGTACTCTTTGTTGTTGCTATGGTTACCACGATCTCTATTTATGAGTTCTAAACTTGTCCTGATTTGTGGTTACTGAAATGTTTGAAAAGCTAGTTAAAACTTACAAAAATAGTAAATTTTTGGGACAGCTAAATTAACAATAAAATGCTAAAAAAAATTCAGTATTTATGCCTTTTTTTACGTAAATTGGCCGAGTAGCGCATTTGAAAAGCTTGTTGAAATGTACAAAAATAATAAACAACCTACATTTTGAAGCTTAAAAGATTAACTCCAGCATTGCCAAAACTTATTTACACAGTGAATTCGCACTTAAAAACATTACGAAATATCAAAGCAAGTGTCAGTTATTGTAAATAATCGACATAAATGATATCTTAAATACATTAAAACACAATCTCCTGCTTTGATGTTTGACCTCCTGTTCTCTAGGATCTAAGACACTGACACGTTTTTTGTAAATCTGCTTTGAAATGACGTGTTTTGTTGAAAAGTGCTATACAAATAATAATGACTTGACAAAAGGAAGTTTGTTCGCTTTGAAGTGCTAAAACAATAGCTGGAGTGTTGAAAATGAGGACAGTCGGTACTCAGTGGCTGTGTTTGATGATACAATGTGATTAAAAAACCTAAAAAAAAAACAACATTAAAAAAAAAATATTGTAAAAATTGATTAATATCATTTCTATGTAATGCAATGACATTCTGACATTTTAAAGTGTGACTTAAGTGTCCAAATACACTTCCTAGGGCAGCCATATGTCAATAAAAGGCTTTATATCTCCATACAAGAGCCAGTTTAGATACACGAACAGGTGTTTAGTTCTGTATAGCCCTTACCAAAAAGTAGTATACTTCAAGTTTATTTTATTAAGTATACTTAAGTAAAGTTCAAGTATATTTAAGTATACTTTATGTAGCAAGTATACAAATATCAGTGTTCTAGTAGTATACTTGTACGTGTACTGTTTCAATACTCCTTGGGACTAAATTGGCCCACTTTCTAGTATATAAAAGTATACTTTTAAGTATACTTTAAGTATAACAGTAGCAATCTTTGAGTACACAACTAGTTTACCTCTATGTTTGTAGTTTGTGTTGCAATTATACTAAAAGTGAATTTATAATCATACTTTTGTACACTTTGAAGTATACTACTCAGTAAACTACTAGTTTAGTAGTTTCAATGTCCCATATTTAGGTTTACATCAATTTGTATACTACTATTTAGGTTTTAATTTGTATATGAATATCTGAACATACAAAACATCCAAAGAAAGAAAGAACAGGTTATCTGCTTGTAAACAAAAACATTTTTTCTAGCTTCATGCATTCTTTTTTTAAACATTTTACTGTGGGCAAGTTTCATAAAAAAATAAAGAAATAACAGACTAACATTTTAAACAAAAAGCTGAAAAAAAAAAAAAAAAAAGAGTATGAATTGGATTCAGAATGATAATCAAAACGTAGATGGAGTCGATCAACACCCCAAAGATTGACGGTTATTATTACCTCTTCATCGGTCGACATTTTATTCCATAACGTTACAGTTTTGATGCTGTTTCATGTCAGATGATCGTGTTAGATTACATGTGTAAGTATCTGTTGTTTCTTTTTCACTTGTGTTTTTTTGAAAATTCTGTACAGAAGATGTGTACTAGCGCCCTCTAACGTATAACAATGAAAACACGGATTCTAGGAGCACAAGTATAGCTCAAATATATTTAGACTTTTTTTAAGTATAAGTCAAGTATACTTAAATGTCATTATGAGGAGTGCATAAAGCCCATTTCTGAGAAGTGCATAAAAAGTAAACTAAAAGCATACTTTCCTATTTTTAGTTTAAAAGAAGTATACTAATAGCACACGTGAATAAACTTCTTTTTCGTAGAGGAGAGCATACAAACAAACTATCCGTCAGCTATTTGTAATGCAGTTAAAAGGGTTAAAGAAAGCTCTGCAGCTTCACTGTGCTCTTGATCAACACACTTACTGTATCACGGCTTCAGTCTCTCTGGAGTAACCTGAGGTGGAGTGAACTGTAAATGACTTTTAATTAAAGCATCTGCTAAATGGCAGCTAACTAAATTAAAGGTCAATAAATGTCAATATGGTTTATAGATGGCACCTTAAGTGGTACAAATGAAGCCAGTGGGAATATTTACATGCTGAAGAACTGCATAGTGACATGCTGAAATACTGGCGCAACCTAAGAAAGAAAGAAAGAAAATGTACAGGATGCAATGCTGCAAACCTTGCCACCTACGTAGACAGCGCCTTCTTAGTGCAGCTTCTTTACCCAAATGACTGATTTGAAACTTCTTGTTGTGACGTGATGTCGAGAGTTATGTCTGTTATGTATGGTAACCCTCATTCCCTGAAGGAGGGAATAGAGACGTCACGTCCCGTCGCCACAGTTGCTGTACCACCGCTGAGCGGCCGGGTCACTGGCTCGGCTCCTCAGCGAAAACCTGGTATGCCTTGCACCTGCTGCCTTCTTACACTCACGCTGTGATCAGCTGCAGCTGGATGCAATAATTGCATACCAATGTGCATTGGCTTGTTTAGTTTACACTCAAAGTAGATTGGTCTATCAAAGTGATATTCCAATTTGTCAGTCACCGACGTGATGTCTCCATTCCCTCTTTCACAAAGTTTTAAAAATTACATTAAAAATAAGTTGAAATAATGTAGGCTGACAGCTTCATCGAAAGCAAATTCCATAAATTAACAACCTCGGATCTAAAAGTAAGGTTATAAGTTATTGTTAAAAATCCATTTCCCATTTTTTATTTACATTTTTTTCTATTTACTTTACTATTTTTATTGATTGTAACCTTTTATTTAATATCTTCTAAGACAGCAAAAATCTTTAATCTTGATAATAAAAAAAAAAAAATAAAATAAAAAAAAATAATAAAAATAATAAAAAAAAAAATTAAAAAAAAAAAAAAAAACAATAAAACATTAAAAAATAATTACTTATTTATTTAATCTTCTATTTAATATTGTCTAAGGCTGTCCATTTCTGTGTGGCTGTTGTTGAGAATAGAAATAAATAAAAAGGAGAATAAAAGATTACATAATAATTACAAACTAAAAATAATTTATTTATTTAGATTTACCCTTTTATTTAATATCTTCTAAGGCAGTCTGTTTCTGCTTGGTAGTTCTTGAGAATTAAAAAAATAAAAAGAAGAAATAAAAACTAAAGAGAATAAAATAAAAAAAGAGAAAAATAATAAAACATTTATTTATTTATTTAACCTTTTATTTAATATCTTCTAAGGCAGTCTGTTTCTAGATGGTAGTTCTTGAGAATAATAAAAAAAGAATACAAAATAAAAAGAATAAAATGTAAAAAATAAATAAATAAATGAAAGCATGAAAAAAAAACATGTATTGATATATTCATACATACAAACATTTATTCATTTTTATTGATTGATTGGCTGAACCTTTTTGTTCAATATCTTCTTATTCAGTCTATTCCCAGTGGGCTGGGAGGGACTGAAACTGTCTTTGTACAAAAAATAGCATGTTCTTAAAAATAAAACAATTATTTAAAAAAATCTACTTACCCACGGAGAAAATGAATGGAGTTTTATATCTGGAATCGACTGTTGCACTTATTATGGTCATCCTAAGATGCTTCTGTGAGGGAAATAACATCATGTGCATTCTGGGTAAAGGCAGCACACAGTGGGAGATGATAAACAGGTTCTGTGTGAGAAAGGATGGCCGGTTCACACGTCCCGCTGACCACCTCGCGTTCCTGGCTTTGTGCTCCACATGATGACTCATGGGGAGAAACTGGGGTTTTCTTCTGGCTCTGGAGACGGCAGGTCTGCGTCAGGTGGAGCAAGGATGCTTTGGCTTTCGTGCCGTTCTTTGTGGGGCTGATTATCATGTGCCCACAGAAGGAAACGGCATCGCTGACAAGGTTTAAAGACCAGCCCGCGGTGGCACTTCCTCTGCAAAACGTTCACTTCCACCGGCTGGCCTTCCATCTGTGGGACTGAACTTAGAAATAACAAAACCAGGCAACCCGACCCATTCGTTTCAATGGCGTGCATGTTTTTCATAAATATTGGATTTCAGAGATAGGGTCAAAATATTTGTGAGGTGGAGACATGCGTCTCCATTGTGAAATATTAATAAAATAAGAGTCGTCTGTGTGAGATAGCGGAGACAGACAGAGCACCGGACCCTCGACTCGTGTCTGTCCAGCTAGCGAACAATAGAAACGCAATTCCTGTGTATTAGAGGTATTTGAATAGCAGAGAATAACAGATTAAGACGTAGAAACAATAATCAATACTTTATTTATCAAAAAAAAAAAAGTAAAAAAATCGAAGAAGAGTTTAATAAACATCAAATGATAAATCTGATTGACGCTGAAGTCACTAAAAACAAGTTTTGTGCCAAAGCCGTGAACTATTAAGCCTGATGAGGTCAATCCAAGTGTAAACAATGAAAAACTAATGCACTTCCATGAAGATGATCAAACTAATCATTTAAAGGGAGGAAATTTGACTGTACTCAAAAAAAAAGAAGCCTGAAATGAACATAAAAAAATATATAAATATATAAAAAAACATCACTAAGGTGGAAAAAGGATCTCCCCCTTGTGTTAGTATTTTGCTGAAGCACCTTTTGCTTTAATTACAGCATTTAGCCTGCTGGGATTTGTCCTCTACTTCTTTGCAGAACTTGTTAAGTTCAGTTCAATGTGATGGCACTCTTCTTTGCAGAACTTGTTAAGTTCAGTTCAATGTGATGGTGAGCGTTTGTCATTCCACAGATTTTCAGTGGAATTTAAGTCTGGACTCTGACGAGGTCATGCAAGGACTGTGTGCTCAGTTCTGCTGTGTGCTTTGGGTCACTGTAATGTTGGAAGGTAAACCTTCTTCTCATTGACATCTTTCTGGCAGAGGACAGCAGATTTTCCTCAAGAATTTGAGTGCTTCAGTCCCTGCTGCAGAGAAACACCCCAGAAAAGGACATTACACCTCCACGCTTTACTGGAGGAATGCTGTTATTTGGATGCTGAGCTGGATTGGATTTCCACCAGACATATCGCTTGGTGTTGAGGCCAAATAATTCAGTTATAGTCTCATCTGCCTCAGAATATTCAAGGTGTGTTTTGGCAGAGCTCAGTTATGACTGCATGTGGTCTTTCTTGAGGAGTGAGTTTTTTCCATTCAAGCCACATTTGTGGAGAATCTGTGATACTGTTGTCACATGCACACAATGATCACTCTTTGTCATAAACTCCTGCAGCTGCTTCAGAGTTGCTGTCTGTCTCTCGGTCTCCTCTCTGAGCAGTTTCCTCCAGATCTTTCATCAGTTTGGAGCGAAGTCCTGATGCAGGGAGGGTCTGTGTTGCACCAAATACCTTCCACTTCTTAATAATAGACGTCACTGTGCTTCTAGGCATTGATAAAGCCTTTGAAATGTTTTTGTCTCCATCTCCTAATTTGTGCTTGTCCACATCTTCATCCCGGAGATCTTTTGACAGTGTCTTGCCACTCGTAGTTGATTGTTTGCTTCAGTTGCACTACCAAGGACTGAAATGCTCCAGGGAAGCTCTGTTCATGCTGAGCTGATTGAAATTAACACAGCTGATCACAGTCGAAAGTCAAATGGCTTTGTGTGCCTTTGAGAAGGTGATTAGATACACCTGAATTTTAGGAGGGGGTGATCCTTTTTTATTATATGTTGGTGTTATATCTTTCACTTGGATGTTATAAGATGCACTTGTTTGTGAAAACAATTAAATATATTATTAGGTTAAACAGCTGGACAAAACAAAAATCTGTTTGTTGTGAAAACAATTAAATATATTATTAGGTTAAAAAGTACTAGCGTGGTTAAAATATGACTAGCCGTGGAACAAGCAATATTGAGTTAGTTACAATGTATGAGGTTGGAACAAACTGTATTTATTGATGATTTAAAACCCATTCAGTTTATTAATATTTTTATTGAAATCTATCTGACTAGTTTCATTTATGCAAGATTGACAAATGTGCATCACATTAAATTTATTCGTTTATGTTAAAACCGCGTAATGCAAATGCATGGAAATTTCATGTGCAATTCAAATACATTAATCGTATTGTTTTATTTTGATGATTTTTAAAATTATTATTTTTATTGATTTTATAAAAAATTTGAGGCACAAATTCTCAGAATTTTTTTTTTCTAAAATATATATAAAAATCTCAGATAAATATATAAAAAGAGATGGTAAAAACAAGACATTTAAATTATTTTATTTTAGGCAGAATTAATTGTTTTTAATCTATATAAATCATCACAGTGTTTAATGGATGTGAACATGCAAATGGGTTGATATTCTGATTAAAAATGGATATTTAAAAATAAAATGTTTTTATTGCATACTCAGAGTCAAATCTATTAAATATGATCATTATCTAGTCCATTATATCAGTAATAAGTTACTGAAACACACAAATCACATGCAGAAGGAAGTGTTTTGTTAGTTTTTAACACACAGAAACTTAGTCATTCTTTCCTTTAATGAAATGTTTTATCATTAGTGTCAAAAACAAGATAATATGAGCTCATTCTGACAAAGAGGGCAAAGAAAGCTCATAAAATCAATTTATGAATGAATAACGTCTTTGCAGAAGAGAAATATCACTTGCATTAGAAATGACCTTCCTCAATTGTCTGACGTGTATTTTAACCTCACTTTCTCTTTAAAGAGGTTCGGCCAACTTCCAAAGTCATTTTAAAACTCAGCAATGTCTCAAATGTGCAGAAACATCTGCAGCTGAACTCATACATTTCTCATAAATTGATCTTATATGTGCTCCACGTTCATTTTACCGCTCTGTCTGTAGTCTTACTGTGTAACAATAACTGACTCATCCTCCAAAGTAATTTTAGGAGAAACATCTAAGACTCATGCAATGCAAAACAAGCAAGAACCAAGTGCAGTTTCCAAGCAAAAACATTTGTGTCATCAGTGACATTTCTCTTTAATTCCTAAAACAACAGGATCTCGTTGTGAAGGAAAAGGAGATGCAATGAAAACTAAACATAACCAAGAAACATCAACATAATTTACAATTAGACTGAGAGACTTCAAAACATCCCGTTACTACTTCTGTTTAGAATATGAAGAGAGTTTTGTCATTATCAACAATTCTCATAACAAATCGATATAGTCTGAGCTCATTGCGAGCGGCAGGGAGGGGTTTTCCTGCTGGACGAGTCAATAGAATGAAGTCATTAGAATTAATAACTTGTTTAATACATTATCGGTCAAAAGTTTGGAATGATTACATTGTTTTATGTTTTTGAAAGAAGTCTCTTCTGCGCACCAAGGGTGAATTTATTTGATAAAAAATACAGTAAAATTCTGAAATATTATTGCAATTTTAAAAAACTGTTTTCTGTGTGAATCTATTGTACATTGAAATTTATTTCTGTGATGCGCAGCTGAATTTTCAGCATCATTACTCCAGTCTTCAGTGTCACATGATCTTCAGAAATCATTCTAATATGCTGATTTGGTGTTTAATTACCATCAGTTATTTGTGGTGTTCAGTTAATACATAGAATATGTGTTTCTTATCATTATCAGTGTTGAAAATAGAAATATTTTGTTACATTATAAAAGTAATTACTGTCAATTTTTTTTTTTTTTTAAATTCTGAATAAAAGTATGCATTTGTTTTTTATTTTTCCTACATCAAACTCTTGAATGGAAGTCTGTCACTGTTTCCACATAAATATGAAGCAGCACAACTGTTTTCAACATTGATAATAATCAGAAATGTTTCTTGAGCAGCAAATCAGTATATTAGAATGATTTCTGAAGATCATGTGACACTGAAGACTGGAGTAATGATGCTGAAAATACAGCTGCGCATCACTGGAATAAATGACAGTTTACAATATATTCACATAGAAAACAGTCCTTTTAAATTGGAAAAAATTTTCACAGTTTTACTGCATTTTTAATCAAATAACTTCAGCTTTGGTGAGCAGAAAAGACTTTTTGCAAAAACATTTAAACATCTTAATTATTCCAAACTTTTGACTGGTAGTGTATTATGCCTAGAAGATCTAGTATGATTATTGATTAACAAAAGATGCATAAAATTGCTGAATATCAAGCTTTAAATGCAAAATTATCTAAATAAAGCATTTCAGTTTCCTAACTCGTCTTTTATTCTCTTACAGATTGGTGCTACCAGACACAAGTGAGCTGTCCATCCCCCTGTAAAGGTACGTTGAGCCTCTATGTGCTGTTTCTGTCTCTTAATGCGTCACTCTTGACCCGTCACTCGTTTACAGTATCTAAACTAAATCTAACGCAACTTCTCCATGTTGTTCTAGGACCAGACCGATGGAGTGAAGTCAATTTAGACTGTGGGAAGAACAGACAGTCACCAATCAACATAGTGACAAAGAAAACCAAGCTGGACGAGCGACTGACGCCTTTCAAATTCACCGGCTACCAGACCTTATTCGAAAGCACCATGAAGAACAATGGCCACTCAGGTAAAACTGCAAACTGGACAAGAACAGCAGCTGAAGACAAAAACTAAACTAATCTACTCTGACGTAGAGCGTGTAGCTTGAAATGTCTCTTTTGTTATGCTTTGCTGAGCTCATTAAATGTTTTTGATTGAGCAACTAATATAGTTTGTTTCTTCATCAGGTTTGTAGAAATGTAACACTGCATCAGTGTCTCATCAGTGGATGCTCTGCAGTGAATGGGTGCCGTCAGAATGAGAGTCCAAACACAGCTGATAAAAACATCACAATAATCCACAAGTAACCCACACCAAGACAAAAGATGAAACAAATCCAGCATTAAGACGTTTTTTTAACTAAAATACGAATCTGTATTCCATAAAACTAAAACAAGAGAAAAAAATTCATAATATTTCCCTTGCAAACTCTGCAGATGTCTGGTGTGAATCAGGAGAGAAATCTGCACAGATCAAGCAGCGTTTAAACAGCTCTAAACTAAAATGTAGCTGGATTTTGATAATGTGGATTACTTGTGGATTATTCTGATGTTTTTATCAGCTGTTTGGACTCTCATTCTGACGGCACCCATTCACTGCAGAGCATCCATTGCTGAGACACTGATGCAATGCTACATTTTTCCAAATCTGATGAAGAAACAAACTGGTCTGTGTGATGCTGGACTATAATGTTGTGTTTTCCATCTCAGTTAAGGTCAGTATACCCATCACAGCCACGGTGTCTGGAGGAAACCTGGGAGAAACATACAAGGCCGTGCAGTTTCACCTCCACTGGGGCACCAACGGGGGTCCTGGATCTGAACACACCATCGATGGAGAGCAGTATCCTATGGAGGTGCGACCAACACCATATCAGTGTTTTTAGAGGTGGAAAGTAACGAATGACATTTACTCGCGTCACTGTAATTGAGTAGCTTTTTTGCGTACTTCTACTTTTTACAAGTAATAATCAAAAACTTTAATTTTACTTAAACTAAAATATATTTTGTATGAAGTATTGTACTTCAAAAAAAATGAAAATAAAAAAAAGACAGCAAACCAACCTGGTGCTAAAATCACAAGAAAGATGCAGATGGACAGACAGGCGTTATGGTGCAGCCCCAGCAAAAAAAAAAACCCAATACTACTCTGAAGAAAACTAAAACGAAATAAACTAAACCAACACCATGGTCATATTTATGCTGTATTATGCAGTGTAGCCTAAGCTGTGTTTGCCTAGGGAGACCAAACTAGCAGATTATAAAATCTCGACATCAACCCTTCGCAAGCATGTAGAGGTAAGGTTAATACTTGCATTGTTGCATTGGTGGTTAAAATGAAGCTTTGACAGTTTAGCAAAAGGTTTTGCACAAAGTAGCCAAAAAGACAGTGGTGCAGGGTGTGCGATCTGCGATAGTATCGTAATTGTTGTTTTAACGATATGCGATTTGACATTAACAGTATTTTCCCAAAAACCAAACAAAACACTCCTACAGAGTGCCGTGAAGTCTAGTAGATTAGACTAGTGTGCACGCGCATTTAGAGTGCGTTCTTTCACTGCCTGATTCAGTCTGTTAAAATGCAGTTATGCATTATTTTTGCATGTGTAACTGCAGGTTAAATGCATTCATATCCTGCATTAAAGAGGTCATATGATGCAATTTAAATTTTTCCTTTCTCTTTAAAGTGTGTTACAAGCTCTTGGTGCATAAAGAAGATCTGTGAAGTCTCAAATCCAAAGAGATATTCATTATAAAAGTTAACACTTGTCCACGCCCCCCTGAAACGGCTCGTTCTAACACGCCCCCACATCTCTACGTCACTATGTTGGAAGATTTGCATAACGCCGCCCAGATGTTTACGCAAAGAAAGAAGGCGTACCAGCATCAGCACCCCTTTAAACAGTGTTTAAATACATCTAAATGCCACTTCAGATGCAGCTTCTCTGCATTGAAAAGATGAATTTTGTTGATACTGATTTAGTTTTCCTGGTAACAGCCCAAATGTGTTATTATTATAAATAACTGATTCCTTCAACTAGTCTGAGATTAATAGGCCTATCCCAGGGGTGTCAAACTCAGTTCCTGGAGGGGTGCAGCCCTGCAGAGTTTAGTTCCAACCCTGCTCCAACACACCTACCATGTAGTTTTCAAATAAGCCTAAATGATTGGATTAGCTGGATCAGATGTGTTTAATTAGGGTTATATCTAAACTGTGCAGGGCTATTTCCCTCCAGGAACTGAGTTTGACACCCTTGGTCCCATTTTTGTAAACGAGCTACTTTTTACTTTTACTTGAGTAGATTTTTAGACTGCTACTTTTACTTGTACTTAAGTAAAATCTCATTCATGCAATGGTACTTTTACTTGAGAAGAATATTTTCGTACTCTTTCCATCTCTGAATGTTTTGCACCAGTCAATCCAACACGTTTCTTACTAATTTTGTGCACCTAACTCCAAAAACTGTCTGTTTTGCTCGAGTTCGTCACACTTTCTCACAAAATATGATGCATTTTGCAGCAATTTTGTTTTGACAACCATTTGTAAGGTGAAGTCGTCTTGTATTCTCCCTCAATCAGCAGAAAAACACCACAAACACGTGATTCCTGTCTGGATCTGAGCCACATTACAACTCTTTGATCAATTCTCAGCCCACATGCGTGGCATTATTTTATGCCTAGTCCTGATATCAAGGTTAGAATTATTGTCAGTGATAGAAGATATGTCTTTGGTTGGTTTATTACATCCAAACAGTGACAGAAAATAGCTTATTTTTCTTATTTCGTAAAGTTATTTGACATAAAATCCCCGTTTGCACCTAACTCATCTGATAACTGAATGCTGGAGTTTGTTTTTGGATGAGCGAGGAGATTTTATTTGAAATCCTCCCGAACAACATTTGTTGATGTAGAGGCTTTCTGACCCCAAGACTTAACTATTCTCTGTGATTCTCCAGCTGTGATCCTCGGAGAGCCTTTAGCCCCTAAAACTCTCCTCTTCAGTATGCATTAGGACAATAGAGACACACACCCTCTTCAAGGCAGATTTGTAATATCTTTAGAGTAACTGTAACTTCTTAACCTCTTAAGACCCGAGAAAAAAGTTTTAGGAAAATTTTTTTTTTTCCATGTCTTTACATTGTTTAGAGCATTACAAATAATGTAAGTTAAAAAAAAAAATTCATAAGTTAGAGGACATCGGGACCAATTTAGGCAAAAACAACTGATTTTTTAAATCACCAATACATTTTTAGTTTTCAAGATTATTATTATTTTTTTTACCAAACTTTGTATAAAGATGATTCTCAACTATGTTATAACAGAATGATTCAATATATAATTTTTCTTTCTGCAAAATGTGTGTAAAATGGCCATAAACAGGTTTTCTCATTATATACAATGCATCTATAAACTAAATCTAATTTGCATATTAATGTTTTTTTGGGGCAACATGTAATGAAAAAAGAAGTGTAATAATTAGAGAAATAATTGACAAGATTTTCATAATAATATATTATGTATATATTATATTGATAATAATATTTCATAGAATATTGAAATATAATTTCTTTCCCTCATCATTTATTACTCCCAAAAAAATTCATAAAAATAACATTCCATCACCCCCGTCCTCATAATATGACAACAATTAAAAAAACAACCTCCTTTTTAACAAAAAAAAATAATTGCTTTGAAGCCCAATAACGTTTTTTAAAAATCGAATTTAAAAAGATTTACAGATTTAAATGATAATTACAAAATATTATCATATTTCTATAAGAGTGTCACTAAATTAATTTCAGATATTTTTGAAGACCAAGGAAAGGGAGTGGCCACGGTGAAACATCCAATCATTTGGTATCTCTAAAAAAAAGCTCTGTACAGGACATCCAGACTTAAAACTGTGGCATGTACAGTCTCAGAGAAATTAACAAAAATATAACGTCCTCATATAGGCCGCAGGGTCTTAAAGGGATACTCCACCCCAAAATGAAAATTTAGTCATTAATCACTTACCCCCATGACGTTCCAAACCCGTAAAAGCTTCATTCGTCTTCGGAACACAATTTAAGATATTTTGGATGAAAACCGGGAGGCTTGTGACTGTCCCATAGACTGCCAAATAAATAACAGTGTCAAGGTCCATAAAAGGTATGAAAGACATCGTCAGAATACTCCATCTGCCATCAGTGATTCAACCGTAACGTTATAAAGCGACGAGAATACTTTTTATAAAAGAAAAAAAAAAAAATAACTACATTAAACAACAAAACAATAACACCACAATATGCTTATTATCCTCTTCATCATCATCTCAACAACAAGTACACACTTTCTACACATATATAATTTACCTTTGATTTGAAAGAAAACAGCACATCCTTGTGCCACGGAGGACACAGAAGAACATACACAGCATACGTGATCTAATTTAATTGTTGAATAAAGTCATTATTTTTGTTTTCTTTGCTTACAAAAAGTATTCCCGTCGCTTCATATAACCCAGATTGCACGTCTGATTGCAGATGGAGTATTCTGACGACGACTTTCATACTTTCCTGGATCTTGACACTGTTATTTATTTGGCAGTCTATGGGACAGTCACAAGCCTCCCGGTTTTCATCCAAAATATCTTTTATGGGTTTGGAACGACATGAGGGTAAGTGATTCATGACTAAATTTTCATTTTGGGGTGGAGTATCCCTTTAAGAGGTTAATTATTGCCCTGATGGTGGAAACGGGGATCTTAAAGTCACCTTCTATATTGTGAAGCTCAACAGTCTTGTTCTGCTCATCAGAACTACATTCTTTGATTTTTCTCTTTGTGATGGATGATCCTGGCTGGGGGAATGATCTTCCCACCCTTATCCAGAATTCTGAATTCCTGGCAATTTTCAAGTGACAGCTGAAAACTCATCTCTTTCGAAACTACTTGGCTTCATCGAAGGAAAAAAAAAATATTTCTCTTTATTTATTCCTTCTCTTTCTAGCTTGTACTTATGCCTAAAACTTGGTATTACAAACACTTCCTGTGTCTGTTTGCCTCTTTAAGAAGAATCACTTTATGTGTCCACCAATTGTAAGTCGCTTTGGATAAAAGCATCTGCAAAATGACTAAATGTAAATGATTGAGCATTTTGTCAAGTCACCTTTATTTATATAGCGCTTTATACAAAACAGATTGTGTCAAAGCAACTGAACAACATTAATTAGAAAAACAGTGTGTCAATAATGCAAAGTGACAGTTAAAGCAGTTCATCATTGAATGTCATCATTGTGTTCCTCAAATTTATAATCCTGTGGAACAGGAAGTCATGACTGAAGAATTTCATGCTCCTAGTCACCACGGTGTGCTAAAAAATGTAAATATGAATGGGAATATACTTTAATCTGAAGAATTTCTAGGGGTGCCAATAATTGTGGCCAACATGCATTGGAGAAAAACATTACATAATGTGAGTTTCCCCCCACTTTCCACTGTTTTAATTCAATGAAAGTTTAGAATTTCTTTAAATCAAAGATCAAAAGGAAAAACAATGCATATTTATTTTCACAGCTGTCTTTGCTCATATTTACTAAAGGTGCCAATATTAGTGAAGGGCACTGTATATATTCTCATTTTTATTTTTTTGGAAAAAAAAAAAACCTTTATGTAATAAATAATGTAATTTATGTAATAAATGTATATATATATATATATATATATATATATTATATATATATAATATATATATTATATATAACACATTGACTTTTATTATTATTTTTTGCAAATAAACAAATATAAGAATATGTATTATTATGTATATTACTCTCTCACCAGCTGCATATTGTGCACATGAAACAAAGATACAACAGACTTGAAGACGCACTCAGAGATCCTTCTGGAGTCGCGGTGCTGGGATTCTTCTACGAGGTGTGAAACACTCGCTCTTTAAAATCAGGAAATATGAGTTTGTTCGGTTTGCTCAGAGATGATTTTTGAATTTGTATATTGAAAAGTCAACATTGCTTCTAACTTTCAGGTGTCAAGCAGCGCAAACAAAAAGTACGATCTCTTCACACAGGGCCTGCGCAGCATCCAGAATACAAGTAAGAAAACCACCTCAATCTGAGCAACATCTCTGCAATAATTCAGGAATATTCCACATGTGACACGCTGTCGATCAACACAGACAATCATTTTGACTTGGTTTGAATATGTGCATTTGTATATTTTAAACATCTATGCATGGTGCTCTGATTCTTTTACTCTATTTAAATCCCAGTGAATGCATTGTCATATATCCTGAAATATCACTTTAAGAGTGAAGTGTGTCATGTATTCAATGTTCAACTAGTTTGCATCATGTCAGTTTAATGTTCAGAGTCTCCGCAGTTTGACTTCCTGAAGAGTGAAACACTGACGCTTTCATAACATTGATCTGTTTGTTTGAGCAATATGACATGCCAGATTATGACTCAACCAATGACGCAAGCTTGAGGGACAATAGGACTATCTGTAAACAACAGTTATCTTTATTTTTCATTATTTTGTTCCGCTTGGTGCTGTTAGTAGCAAAGAAATTGCACACTTTTAATATGCACACATTGATTTTAATTATAAAAACATATTTGCCATTGCAAAACATCTAGGGAGAAATGAATTAAAATTTATTTTAATTAACAAAAAAATTGCAATCTACATGGAAACTTAATAAATATTTTTAGAGTTTTCAAATAAAGCTAAATATAATTATTACAGATTAATACTAACCATTAAAGGAAATGTATGCACTTCTAGAAATATTTAAAAGTACACTATCGTTTAAAAGCAAGATTCTTTTGTTTTTGAAAGAATGAAATAAAGGCTTTTATTCAGCAAGGATGCATTAAAAACACACAAAAAACAAAAATATAGTTACAAAATCAAAAAAAAACTCTTCTCTTTTACTTACTATTCAACAAACAAACAATAAAAAAAAAAATAATGTCACGGTTTCCACAAAAATATAGGGCAGCACAAGTGTTTTTAACATTGATAATAATCAGAAATGTTTCTTGAGCAGCAAATCAGCATATTAGAATGATTTCTGAAGATCATGTGACCCTGAAAGACTTTCATAATTAATCACAAAATACAGCTGCGCATCACAGAAATAAATTACTTTTTAACAAATATTCACATAGAAAACAATACTTTTAAATAGCAAAAATATTTAACATTTTTTGCTATATTTTTGATCAAATAAATGCAGTGTAGATGAGCAGAAGAGACATTCTTCAACAAATTTGTTTCCCTGAACACACATTCATGCACTCACATCACACGACTGTCTGAACGACTCTTTTTCACTTGTGCAGATGGAAACACGACGCTTAGTAAGATCTCTCTGAATCAGCTCATTCTGTCGGAAGCCAACATGACTAACTATTACCGGTATGACGGCTCGCTGACCACACCGGGCTGCACGGAGGCTGTGGTGTGGACGGTGTTTGAAAACCCCATTCCCCTCGACGGAGAACAGGTACGACTGAAGCTGCCTTTACCATTATCTTAAATACAGAAAACTGTAGTCGTATTTAAACTCAGAGATCATTTTGATTCCAGAGTTTCTGAGTTGAACGGTCCATAAACTTTAAACATGATGGAGGAGCGGTGGTTTTATTTGTTATCCCCACCGCATCTACATTGCTATCTCTTGCCGTTATAGTCATGTTTGTTTATGTATATAAATAACCATTTTATGCACATTTCATGTATGAAAACAGCATTTATTTGACCGAAACTTCAGAATCTAGATAGTATAATGAATTATACAATAGTGCGGGGGATGTTTACGGAAGATGATTAGGGCCAAGCAATAATAAAAGAAAAAACCATCTCGAGATTAAAGTTGTTAAATTTCGCGAAAAAAAAACTAGTTAAATTTAAAGAAAAAAGTCGAGATAAAATGTTGAAATTAAAATTAAATTTTGAGAATAAAGTCGTTATGTTTTGAGAAAAAACTCGTAAAATTTTGAGAAAAAAAGTCGAAATAAAATTTTGAGAATAAACTCATTAAATTCAGATTAAAAAGTTGTTAAATTGCGAGAAAAAAAACTTGTTAAATTTCGAGAAAAAAAGTTGAGAATAAACACTCTCGTGTCTTGTTCATTTCATCTTGTTGGATGCCGTTAATTAACGTCTTCAGTGGGTGGTTTGGACAGTAATGCATTGGGGATTAGCGACTGATACGATCGACCGGGTTCGAGTCCATCTTTTGCTAGTTTAAATTAGTTTAAATCACTGTGACATCTATGGTTTGTATCGGAGAGCTCAGCTTCAATCCTAAACGCTTCTCACAGTGCTGTTCAGTGGTCGCCTGATCGAGACCTGCGAGTAAACGCATTTATTCTGAGCTCACGCTGCGCTGTCTTTAGGCAGAGCTAATAATGATCTGTGCAGTGCGCTTAACAGGAGTAGCACTCTTCAACTTTTTGTGTGCTAAAGAAATGACAGCACATATAAGTTATCAAATTGTTGTCACTCACGTTTTACTGATACATCCTTGTGTTGACATTGTGAAATTGCATGATTTGTAAATTATGATTGGCGGGCCACATACAATAGCCTAAATTTCAATGGACAAGCTGCGGGCCGTTTGAAATTCATCCACCACTGAATAACACTATCCAACGAGATGAAATGCACAGGAAAGAGTGTTTATTCTCAACATTTTATTTAGACTTTTTTTGTCGAAATTTAACAATTTTTTTCTCGAAATGTAACAACTTTTTTCTCGTAATTTAACGAGTTTATTCTCACTATTTTATTTTGACTTTTTTCTCAAAATGTAATAAATTTTTTCTCAAAATTGAACACGTTTTTTCTTGTAATTTAACAAGTTTAATCGCAACATTTTATTTCAACTTTTTTCTCAAAATGTAACAACATTCTCCTAATAAAACAACTATAATAACAACAACATATTACAACCAACTTTTTTCTCAAAATTTAACATATTTCTCGTAATTTAACGAGTTTAATCTCAACATTTTATTTAGACTTTTTTCTTGAAATTTAACGAGTTTTTTCTCGTAATTTAACGAGTTTATTCTCACTATTTTATTTTGACTTTTTTTCTCAAAATGTAATAAATTTTTTCTCAAAATTGAACACGTTTTTTCTTGTAATTTAACAAGTTTAATCGCAACATTTTATTTCAACTTTTTTCTCAAAATGTAACATTTTTCTCGTAATTTAACGAGTTTAATCTCAACATTTTATTTTGACTTTTTTTCTCGAAATGTAACAAGTTTTTTCGTAAAAATTTTACGACTTTAATCTCGAGATGTTTTTATTTTTTTATTATTGCGTGGCCCTAATCCTCTTCCATAGATACGGAAGAGGATTAGGGCCAAGCAAAAATAAAAAAAAATAAAACCATCTCGAGATTAAAGTCATTATATTGCGAGATTAAACTCATTAAATTTCGAGAAAAAAAGTCGAAATACAATCTTGAGAATAAACTCATTAAATATCGAGAATAAAGTCGTTGTGTTAGCGAGAAAAACTCCATTAAATTTCGGAAAAAAAGTCGCGATTAAATTTCGAGAAAAAAAAAAGTCGTTGTGTACGAGAATCTTGAATTTCGAGAAAAAAACTCGAAATACAAATCTCGAGAATAAAGTCGTTGTGTCGAGAATAAAGCGCGTTGTAGCGAGAAAAAACTCGTTAAATTTCGAGAAAAAAAGTCGAAATACAATCTCGAGAATAAACTCATTACATTACACACCATTAATGGCAATGCCGTACGGTTTTAATTTATCATAGCTGTCCAAGTGCAGAGTGCATTTGGGTGAAGCCAGCGATAACCTTGCATGTTGGACAAAAGCGAGTAGCCGACATCGCGCAAATTGGACTGATTTTTTCTTCTAAAAAGACCTAGCCGCTTGCAAATTCTCTTTAAAGTTCGTGTGCTAATTATTATTGTGTCATAATTAGTTAAAGTTGATAGTATTTCTTTTTTACTGAAAGAAAGATATAGCTTGACTAAGTGATCCAACTCTGCCATGTCCTCTATAGGCTATGGCAAATGAACACTGATCGAATGCTTTTCTCTAACATTTCATTTCGACTTTTTTTTCTCGAAACACAACGACTTTATTCTCGAAATTTAATGAGTTTATTCTCAAGATTGTCTTTCGACTTTTTTTCTCGAAATTTAAGGAGTTTTTTCTCGAAACACAACGACTTTATTCTCGAAATTTAATGAGTTTTTTCTCAAGGCTGTATTTCGACTTTTTTTTTTCTTGAAATTTAACGAGTTTAATCTTGCAATATAATGACTTTAATCTCGAGATAGTTTTATTTTTTTATTATTGCTTGGCCCTAATCCTCTTCCGTACATAGATGTTTATATATATTTATTTATTATTTTTTTATAATATACTATTAAGAAGTTTAAATTAATACTTTTATATTTCTCCATCATTTTTTATTTGATTGTCATATACAATAGTGTTATTGTAGTATCACTGAAATACTATTAAAATTTTATTAATATATAGAATTACATTTTATTTTTTTATTTTCCACTTTTTACATTTTTATTTTGGTTAATGTTTTAGTTATTATTTATAGTTTTTATTACTTTTCATTTCAGTTTTAGTTTAGTTATTTTAGTTTAAGTAAATGGTTAATGTTTTAGTTACTATTTATAGTTTTTATTACTTTTCATTTCAGTTTTAGTTTAGTTATTTTAGTTTAAGTAAATGAAAATGAGAAAAGTTGCCTTGGCAACAAGCCAAAATAAAATTGTTTACGTTTTTTATATAAAACAATTGTTTTGTTTTATGGTTTTAGTTTCAGTTTGCTACAATAACCCAGATATATAAACAATATTTTTTAATTAATAGCAATATATATATATATATATTGCATAATCGTGGGTAATGTACAGTTTTCAAAAGGAATTCCACCAATTCTTTAAAAAATAAGTTGAAATAAATGACAGCGACGACAAAAGAATATACCATCGGATAATAACCTTGGAGCTCATAGTAGGTGTGTTTCAAAAGGTTTGTAAGTTATCTTTAAAAATTGCGAAAATGAATGGTATTTTTACTCCAGGAACTGACTGTTGGTTCTATTACGACTTCAGAAGTAAGCACTTAAAGGGCCAGCTGACCCAAAAAAATTAACTTCCTGTCATCATTTTGAAACTTTATGATAAACCTCTGATTATTTTGTGTCTTCAAACAGCTTCAGGCTTTTTCCAACCTGAAGTTCTCTGATGGGAAACAAATGGTGGGAACGTTCAGACCCGTTCAGCCACGTAACGGACGAGTGGTTTACCGGTCCAGCGGCGTAGCGGTCGTCGCCAGCGCTGTCCTGATTCTGGTCTCCATCAGTGCAGCGTTAGGCCTGTCCCGTATGAACTAGAGTGAGACCGACCCGTTACCGGCACACAAGCAACACAATGAGTTCTCAGCCAATCAACGGACCAACAGAAGAAAACCACACACAGGCTGTTTCTACAGGACACTAGAGTAGTTAGTGTAGAAATCTGACGACAGCAGTCGACTGCATGACTACTAGATGTGAGTTCGTAGCTATCAATAGGAGCTGGACTAAAGCCACTCGGACCCTCTGTGAAGGTCTGACGGGGAATAAATGCATGACCTTTATCCGTTATAGACATCTGCCAAAACACACACACACACACACACACACACACACACAGGCTATATTTACAAAGCCTTTGATGTGCTGGAGATGTGCATTACTAACACACACAACAATGATCAGTACTCTACTGGTGAAAGGTCACAGAGGTCAAGGGTGAAAGGTCACAGAGCCATGAGAACAGATCAGAGAGAAACCCAGCTATAGCAAACACACAAATACATTTACATTAATTCTGTTGACGCTTTTCATAGTGTGTTCCACAGTTGAGTTTAAAAGAAACAAACTCGCTTCAAATGAACCAAAAGAGGAATCGAGTCAATTATTTGAGAACTGACTGAGAAATTAATTTTATGTGTATATGCTGTATATGCATATATATATAAATTTCATACAGTTTATTAGTATATATATATATATATATATATATTATATATATATATATATATATATATATATAATTATTTATTTATATGTATGCATATATAAAAAAAATTATTTAATTAATTTATATGTATGGATACATATTTATAAATAATTTCATACAGAATTTATGCATGCATATATATATATATATATATCAGATACACAAATAATGTTAAAAAATGACAAAACAAAGCATAAATGAGTACATCCCCACTGAATAAATATAAAATATGTATTTTCTTAATGATCACTCATATAATTCATGGAAATATGGCAAAATTGAAACATATTAAACATGTACTTAATAAAAACAACAAAATATATGCCAATATTTTCTGTAAGATATGTAAATTAGCCAATTTTATTTAAATGAAGGATTGCAGAAATGAGCACACATGCAATTTAATTGAGCAAATGTATAATATTCTAGTACTTAGTATGTCCTCCAGAACTTAAAGTATACTGCTCTGACCCTTCTTGCACTGAGTGTACAAGTTCATATCACATCTGTCCTGTTGCACTCCTGGACGACCTCCTTTAATGCTCTGGTGTTTAATGGGGAGTGTTGCTCAGCTGGTTTCTACAGAATTCCCCACAGCTGCCCAAGAGTGTTAAGATTGAGTCAAAAACATTTCCACTGAAGGATTTTCACCTCGGGAGAATGAATATCTTCCTTGTCATGCTGAAAAAATGCCCAACGATGCTGGGAATGAGGGGATGGTAGCATCTTCTGCTTCAAATTTTTATTTTACACAGTAGTGTGTGAATTCATGCCAGCACTGATAAAGCACAGCTCCCTCGCACCTTCAGCACTCACTCATCGCTGTATAAAAGCTTTACTACCACTGAACGTCACTGTGGGGACCAAGCACTTCTCACTGTACTCCTCCTCTAGAAACACCAGAACATTCTGGATGCTTTTGGATCCGAAATGATTGACTTGGTCTCTTGAGACCAGAGTATGGATTCCCAGAAGTCTCTATTTTGTAAATATGGGCCTTTGGAAGAGGTTAAATTAGTTTACTTTGCTTTGGCTACAGTCTGTAGTTCTGGTGTGGATAAACAAGCATGCGTGTCACTTCTGAAGGCTGCGTCATACTCTGTAATTCACCTTTATTTATATAGCGCTTTATACAAAACAGATTGTGTCAAAGCAACTGAACAACATTAATTAGGAAAACAGTGTGTCAATAATGCAAAATGACAGTTCAAGCAGTTCATCACTGAATTCAGTGATTTCATCATGCAGCTCAGTTCAGTTTAAATAGTATCTGTGCAATAATTTGCAATCAAGCCAACGATATCGCTGTAAATGAAGTGTCACTCTTTTCATAGCTTTTGCCGGCTCTGAGAGACTTGCATGTTATTTCTCCTGCTCTTTTTCTAGCAAAAATTCACTCATCATTAAATGAAAACAAAGTGAAGACCTGATTATTTCAGGAGCCTTGTCACAAGTCCATTGCTGCTTCTGCAATATTTTCACACTTAAAACAATAATTTGGTATTCCTCTTGTACCGTTGTCCTCTTTTATGCTAAGAAATAAGTCTCCTGGCAGTTCTGTCCCAAGTGCTTCCTCTACTGCCAGCATTAAAGGGTTAGTTCACCCAAAAATTAAAATTATGTCATTAATGACTCACCCTCATGTCATTCCTGACCTACGACGCTGCGTCACTGCAGTGTTGTGAACGCGCTCACAACAGACCCGGAAGAGAAAACAATGCTGAATAAAGTCGTAGTTGGACCAAAATGTATATTCGATGCTTCAACAAATTCTAACGGACCCTCTGATGTCACATGGACTACTTTGATGATGTTTTTATCACCTTTCTGGATGTGGACAGTATACCGTACATACATTCTCAATATAGGGACAGAAAGCTCTCGGACTAAATCTAAAATATCTTAAACTGTGTTCCGAAGATGAACGGAGGTCTTACGGGTTTGGAAAGACATGAGGGTGAGTCATTAATGGCATAATTTTCATTTTTGGGTGAACAAACCCTTTAAGTCTGAGTATGATTCAGTGGGCTTTATAACACTTTTAATTGTCAGGAAATCACTTGTCTTTAAAATTTTTGGTTCAGTATACTTACCTATTGATCAAAAATAGCCTTAAACCTATACACTTTTTTTTTTTTTTTTTTTTTTTTTGTAACTTTTAGGAGGGTGTACTCATTTTTGCAACACAAAATTGTATCCCTTTGATAAGAAAATCTTATTTTGCTAAATAATTTTGGCATTCTTTGGTAATTGATCAAGCAGGCTTGTTGGAACATTATATCTCCAAAGAACCCTAACATGTCTTCTAAGAGCACTGTATATATATATATATATATACTCATTTATGCTGTGCACTGTATATATATATATATATATATTGCAAACTGCTTTCAAACCCCTAAAAATAAGAGCCAAGTGTGTAAAAAAAGGGGGGGACCAAGTGCTTTGGCATTTCTAAGTTTAAGCCAGACATGCATTGCTTCATACACACACTGAAACCCCTTTGCTAGTCAATAAAGATGGTGAAAGTAAAAGCGGTCCGTTCTCTGTGATAAGAGTTGCTTAAAAGTAACTACACTTTCACACTCACACACAGTCTGTGGCATGATATTTACACACACCTGAACTTGCTATAGATAGCTGATGTCATGCATCATGTGCACAAACCTATACTGTATATCAAAAAGATTCTGTTCGGGTCTGTTGTGAGGACACATGATTTGTGTTTTATAATCTTTGAGGGTCTAAATGTGATGCTTCGATGCTCTTGCTGCAGTAAATGAATATGATGTTTAGTATTTGCTGTAAAGGCCGTGCAGACTCCACAAACAGGGACATCGACATTATCTTTATGTATGTTTTTCTACACATGTATGTATGTATGTATGTTCATTTAAGCGCTGCTGTTTGCTATGTGTATTATTGCTTAAAGCATTGATGAATTTGACCTCTAGACACTCAAATCAACAGCAAGGCATCACTGAACCAACGACCGCCGTCTCTTGCCTGTGCATATTGACATTTATTCTTCATTTACATTGAAAGTGTCAGTTTTGTCAATGTGTTAGAATGCACTGATGATATTATGATGATGTAACTGCTAATGATATAGTGAATGCATTCCAGCATAATAATAAATGGCTGCATTTCATTTTTAAATCACATGCATTCCTTCATTCTTTAGTGTTTCAAACAACTTAAAGGAATATTCCATGCACAACAATTCCAAAAATAAAATTCATTACAACAAAAGATTCAAAAAACTTAAACAAAAATCAAATAAATATCAAACAAAAAGAAATAAAATTGAAATAAAATAAATATCAAATGAAAAGCTTAAAAAAATAGAAATGTTGCCTTGGCAACTAACTGAATTTAATAAGTTGAAGCACTAAAATATGGGAGCTAAAAATATTTAAAAATTAATTTTGTTACTTTCTATCTCACAATTTTTATTCTTGCAATTCTGAGAAAAAAAGTCAGAATTGCGAGACACAGACTTGCAGTTATGAAAAATAGTAAAAAAGACAGTTTATATCTCGCATTTCTGACTTTTTCTCAGAATTACAAGAAAAAAGTCAGAATACCAAAATAAAAAAACAAAAATAAAAACTAAAACCCAAAAATAAAAGCTACTATAATACTAAAATGATTGAAACTGAAATTAAAATAAATTTAAATTTAAATGAAAATAAATTTTATCTACTGTATATAGCAATATAAAATTTTTAAAAAATTACTAAAACTAAACTAAAGCACTAAAACTAAAGTACTAAAACTTAAAATTAAAAGCTACTATAATATAAAAATTATATATATATATATATATATATATATATATATATATATATATATATATATATATATATATATATATATAAAATAACAGTTTTGCAACACTTTCCAAATTTAAGTGCAAAAATAATTATTTTAAATTTAATATAGAAATATATTAAATAAATATATTACACCTGAAACATTTGTTAGAAATTTCTTTAAATTCAGCTCTTTGATAAAGCAGTGTAATGAGGTTATAACCCAGTCAGATGTGCATGTTATAATCAAGTGAAGTGAAGTGACATACAGCCTGGTATGGTGACCCATACTCAGAATTCGTGCTCTGCATTTAACCCATCCAAAGTGCACACACACAGCAGTGAACACACAAACACCTTGAACACACACCCGGAGCAGTGGGTATCATTTATGCTGCGGCGCCCGGGGAGCAGTTGGGGGTTCTGAGCCTTGCTCAAGGGCACCTAAGTCGTGGTATTGTGGTATATATATATATATATATATATAATTGAATCAAAATAAATTCCAATAAAAAAAAATTTATTTCAATAAAAAAAAATAAAAAAAATTCCATCAATTAATTCATTCACTATATATTTTATTGAATTTTTTTATTTTTTTTTCAAAAAAAAAAAATAAAAAAATAAAAAAAATATATATATATATATATATTCTAAAAAAAAAAGTCTATTTTTCTTCAAAATATAATTATGGATATATTTAAGTCTCTTTGCAGTAATATTACTGGTGGTCTTTCGTGCTATGGATTTGTCTCTATGCTAAAGATTTACTTTTTAGTATTTACTTTAAGGAGTCTTCTGTGTTCAGTGTAAGTGCAGCTCCATCAACAGCATTTATGGCATAACGTCTATTACCACTGAAAATAAACAATATAAACGCAACAAATGTCAAAATTTACAGTTTGGAAAGTACAGCTGCAAGATTTAAACTACACACATTAACATGAGACTTAAAACAGCTCACCAATATTGCATCTGCAAAGTGTCAATCCAATATTTCACCTACTGTCACGACAATGTAAATCTGCTAAACCAGTCAAAGATTTATTTATTCATATTCCCGTCAATCTCAATGTCTACAGCTCATCTGACATGTTCAGCCATGAACGTTCATGACCTGCACATCTCTGAGCACTTAGTCCTGTAAACATAAATATCATGTTAATAATCATCATATGTTATTAATGACCAATGTTTGGCTGGTTTGGCCCAGTTGGTAATGTAACTACATCAATTCAAGGCGGGAAAAAAATTATCTTTCTCCATTCAAAAGTGACCATGCATTAATTTTCATGCATGCATGAAAATCATTTTTGTAAGCATTGAAAAGAAAATATTTCATTATATTAAATGTTTGACCAATGCACAATTTTTAGGGCTCTGAAACGTGTAAAGAGACTGATTGTTTGAAGTTATAAAAAAAAAACTTTCTACATAAAAAAAAAAAAAAAAAAAGTTTTACAAGAAAATACTTTCTAAAAAAAAAAAAAAAAAAAACAGTTTTAATTTAGTGTCCTACTTTCCATTTCTTTGTAATTACGCTATTTGTGTAATTTACTGGCAATTTTTATTTGAAACGTTTTTCTACTTCAAAATTTCACATTGAATTCAATGCTACAGGTGTTTGTGTTTGTGTGTGTTTAATTTAATAGCAATTTCTGAGTTAAACTTGTTTAAAAGTAAATCCTACACTAGTTTTTTCAGTGTATTTGTGTCTTTGTATACTTAATAAATTCATATTTAATTTAATGTCACATGTCTTTGTAATTATTTGTGTAATTTACTAACCATTTTTGAATGAAACTTGTTTCAAAATATATCCTACACCAATTATTTTAGAGTATTTCTGTCTTTCTAATTCATATTTTCACTCTGAAATTCAAAGTTACCTTTTTAGTTTTTGCAAATTTTACAAGCCATTTCTGAGTGGAAAAAGTTTCAATGTAATTCCTAAACCATTATTTTTTCAGTGCATTTCAGTCTTTTATTATTTAACTTTTTTTACATCAAATTTAGTGTGTCACTGTCACTAATTATTTGTGGAATTTACTAGCAATATTTAAATGAAAATTGCTTTAAAATAAATCACACTCCGATTTTTTATATCAGTCTTTGTATACTTAAATATTTCACATTGAATTCAATGTTTAACTTGCCGACTCTTAAGTAACTGATAGTAAATTTCCCAAATAAGTAAAAAAATATCGAATTCTAAGTGAAATTTTGAAGGCGAAATACTGAAATAGTATTTTCTTGTAAAACATATATATTTACAATTTTAATTTGCAACAAAAATCACAGAAACCGACCTAAATCGACAAATGTCTTTCTCACGGTTGCATATTAAGCTGGAAAATTTAACGTAAGAAAAACTACACACTTCACTTTTAAGACCCGCCATCACTAAAAATGAAAGAGCTTTGCCAAATCAAACCAGCTGGTCTGGATTTCTCTTCCAATTTCACTTTTCACTTGTTACAGTGTTCACCTCTCATGGACTCGCTGAAGCTGAAGAGTGCTTCTTTCGACATTATTGTATGCTTCAGTCAAACAGAGGACTCTGGCCTTTAAAGAGCCCTATCACATTAGAGGTCTGATGTATTTTGGACCTTCCTCAAGTCTGGAAGTCTTCTAAGAAAGTGCTCGTCTCTCTTAGGATCTCCTTCCTTTCTCTTTTCTCAATCAAAAGCTTTTTTGGTCATGCATGCAGAAAGACAGGAAGAACTTCAGCACACAAAGGCTTGTGGTGAAACAGAGATGGCCTTTTCCGCGCTCTTGGTCTGCTGTGGTCTCAATGGAGCAGATGAAGCATATATGATGGATAACTAATGCATGTAAAGGTGCCTTTCTTTGACCTTTGACACGCTCACATGATCAAACTAATTCCAGGTTCTCATATGTGACATGCCGACCAGCCCACCCTCAAACAAAGATTATTTTCTCCCAGATGAGAAAACCAAAATACCAACAATCTGCCGATCAGATAGAGGCCAAACACACGACTAAAGCAGGAGTGATTGGGAAAGGAGGAATTCACAGGAAAGATGCGATGTGCTGCTGGACTGATGTGGGAGAAAACTCATTTATAGCGCTCGGAATTTGGAAATGTGGCGTGCAAATTGCTTTAAGCAACTTTTTTGGTTTCTTAATTAGTTTTTAATAGTCTTTTTGAACTTGAAACATGATAAATGTACCTTAACAATGCTGCACATCATATTAAGACTTTCATATTCTGAATATAAGTGTATTTCTTTCTCTATTTCATCTCATTGCACTGGCAGAGTTTTTTCACTTGTTTTTAACGTGTTTATACTTAAAGGAATAATCACCTAAATTGTGCTCAACCTCAGGCCATCCAAGATCAGGATGAGTTTGTTTCTTCATCAGAAATCTACATCAAAACCTAAAAAACAAATTCTAAACACAAAATGAACACCTCCAAAAAAAAAGTACAAACAACAAAAAAAAAATTCAAAATAATCCACAAGTAATCCACACCACTCCAGTCTATCAGTTAACATCTGGAGAAGACAAAAGCTGAAACAAATCCAGTATTAAAGCTGTTTCAACTTTAAACCGTTGCTTCCGACTAAAACACGAGTCCATTATAACACTTCCTCCAGTCAAAAAGTCCATCTACTGTTGTCTCTCACATCGAAATCCAGACACATATTTGTTTAGAGCTGTTTTAACAGTGCTTGATCTGTGCAGATTTCTCTCCTGATTCAGATTTGATGACTTTTCACTGGAGGAAGTGTTATTATGGATTATAGACTCACATTTTAGTTAAAAATGTCTTGTTTCAGCATTTCGCTTCTCCAGATGTTAACTGATGGACTGGAGTGCTGTGGATTACTTGTGGATTATTGTGATGTTTTTATCAGCTGTTTGGACTCTCATTCTGACGGCACCCATTCACTGCAGAGCATCCATTGATGAGACACTGATGCAATGCTACATTTCTCCAAATCTGCTGAAGAAACAAACTCATCCTGATCTTGGATGACCTGAGAGTGAGCACATATTCAACTAAAAAAGAAATTGTACACATTCTATGAAAACTACATAGACAGCACATGCAAAACTCTCTTGCAATTTATTTTTGTGAATACCTCGTTCAATGTTTGACATGTCAATAACCTAAATATTTGTCAAACATTGCAGGTCACTCGTGATCGGGCTGCCAAAAGACAACAAAATTAGTATCAGTATGCAGTGAGCAAATCTGACGGTTGAGGAATTGATTCAGTATGAGTGTGAAAGTGGATCAGACGTCAGCGGTGAACAAAAGCAGAGAGAACTAACCCAAATAATGCTAGCGTGATGATCCTTTGACCGCAGACATGATCACAGCGTGTGCTCATCAGTTTGGACCTTGGTACTTTGTTTCCATTTTAAGATGTCCTCTAAAGACAACAATATTTGCTTTAATGCCGATAAAATAAACTATTTCTTCACATCATCATCTGAACTGGCACTGCCATTTGAATATGTTTTGTGCCAAACTATAAAGGAGTTAAATTACTGATTACTTAATAATCATTTAGTTAATTAGGCAACCACTTCACTTTCAATGCAAAAATGCTAGAGGCTGTTAGAAAATGAGAACTAAAAATAACTTTGCTTGAACTTTATGCTTGAAACAAGTAAAAATTTATAATTTGATTAAAACGTCAAAATTTTAAGAAAAATACAGCATATCATTTATGTTAAGGGAAGCCTGGTTTGTGGTGTTTAGAGACTGTTTGTAAACAATAGTATTTCTTCTCTTTCATCTAGTTCAGGTCAGGATGTGTGCTGGACGGCTGCTCTGGGATCAGTGCATGGGTGAAACGTTTCACCCAGAGACGATCTGGGACGGACTGTGAAGGAAAGCTGATAAAGTGCAGAACAGGCGGCATTCCATATCATAAATGTAATCATGTAATCAAGCTGTTACCACAATGCAAGGTGAGATGCAGGGGGACACGGTGTGTGTGTGTGTGTGTGTGTGTGTGTGTTTGTGTGTTTGTGTGTGTGTGTGTGTGTGTGTGTGTCCTAGACTGACGAGTGTAAAGACCATCAACTCCAACGAGCAAGTCTGTACAAAAAAAACTAAAAAACTACAAAAATAAACACAGACAATGCACCTGAGTATTGCTTTTTCTCCTTCTTTAACTTTTTGTATAACTTGTTCTCATCTACTTGTTCTAGTCAGTTGTACTCAATATGTGCTTTCAAATCTCTACTATTACTACTAACACTCGGAAAGCACACACTGTACTTTGAAGGCAGGCCAATCCTAATAATCTACGGCCTGTCCCTATGTCCTCTACTACTTTACTCTCTGTTCCATTTGGTCTCTGGAATTGCCAGTCTGCTGTAAACAAAGCAGAATTTATTCCTTCTATTGCTACTCATTCCGGTCTCGGGATCTGACTTGGATCAAACCCGAGGACACTGCCACTCCTGCAGCCCTCTCCACTAATTTCACTTTTTCCCACATACCTCATGTGATTGCGAGGCGTGGAGGTACTTATCTCAAATGAATGGAAATTTGATCTTCTACTATCTAACTAATACTAGCACTTACCTATTCTATTCTATTCTATTCTATTCTATTCTGTTAAACAAAAACTAGCTCTGTGTACTGTGCTAGACTAACTGAGGCTTGTCACTGCACTTGTATACTGTTGCTCTCTTGTTTCTTCTGATTGCTTCTAATGTTCTCCTCATTTCTATGTCACTTTGGATAAAAGCGTCTGCTAAATGATTAAATGTAAATGTAAAGATAGACAATCAAGAGAGAGGAGAGATAGAACTATCAAGAATAATGGATGGATGGATGAATAGTTGGATGACAGATGATGGATGGATGGATGAATAGATGGATGGATGATGGATGGATAGATGGATACATGGATAGATGGATGGATGGATGGAAGGATAGATAGATGAATAGACAGATGGATGGATAGATGAATAGACAGATGGATGGATGGATGGATGGATGGATGTGTGGATGGATAAAGAGAGATGGATGGAAGGATGGATGAATATATGGATGGATTGATTGATTTATGAATGAATGATGGATGAATAGATGGATGGATGGATAAACCGACGGATAGATGAATGCATGATGGATGGATGGACGAATGGATGAACAGATGATGGATGGATGTATGAATAGACAGAGGGATGGATGGATTAATAGATGGATGGTTGAATAATGGATGGATGGATGATGAATAGACGAATGAATGTATGGATGATGGATAGATTTTTGAATGATGGATGGATGATGAATAGACGAATGGATGGATGGATGGATGGATGAAAGGATGAATGAAGAGACAGATGGATGGATGGATTTTTGAATGATGGATGGATGATGAATAGATGAATGGATGGATGGATGGATGGATGAAGAGACAGATGGATGAATGGATTTTTTAATTAAATAATGAATTGAATATGAATAGATGAATGGATGGATGGATGGATGGATGAAGAGACAGATGGATGGATGAATGTTTGGATGAATATATGGATGGATGGATTAATAGATGGCTTGTTGAATGATGGATGGATGCACGGATAGATGGATAGATGCTTGAAATGTCAGCTGTGAGTCTGTATTTACATTACATTACATTTAGTCACTTAGCAGACGCTTTTATCCAAAGCGAATTACAATTGAGGACAATGGAAGCAATCAAAGGGCTTTTAAATAATATAATAAATAAAAAGAAAACAGATAGAATAGAAAAAGAATAGAGCAAGCTAGTCTTAGAGGTCTTTTTTTATAATTGTATAATAAATGAAAATAAAATAGATAGAATACAAAAAGATTAGAAAGGTAGTTAGATTTTTTTTTTTTAAGAATAGAATTAGAATAGTGAGTGCTAAAGTTAGAGGGTCAAATAAAGATGGAAGAGATATGTTTTAAGCCAATTCTTGAAGATGGCTAAGGATTCAGCTGCTCGGATTGAGTTGGGCAGGTCATTCCACCAGGAGGGGAAAATTTAACTTACAAGTCCGTAAAAGTGATTTTGTGCTTCTTTGGGATGGCACAATCAAGGGACGTTCACTTGCAGAACGCAAGCTTCTAGAGGGCACATAAGTCTGAAGTACTGAATTTAGGTAAAGGGGTGCAGAGCCAGTGGTGGTTTTGTAAGCAAACATCAATGCCTTGAATTTTATGCGAGCAGCTATTGGTAGCCAGTGCAAATTGATAAGCGTGCATTCTTTTCGGCTCATTAAAAATTAATCTTGCTGCCGCGTTCTGGATTACTTGTAAAGGTTTGATAGAACTGTCTGGAAGACCTGCCAAGAGAGCATTGCAATAGTCAAGCCTGGACAGAACAAGAGATTGAACAAGGAGTTGTGCAGCATGTTCCGAAAGAAAGGGCCTGATCTTCTTGATGTTGAATAAACCAAATCTGCAGGACCGGACAGTTCTATCAATGTGGTCTGAGAAAGTTAGCTGATCATCAATCATAATTCCAAGGTTTCTGGCTGTTTTTGAAGGAGTTATGGTTGATGTGCCCTAACTGGATGGTGAAATTGTGATAAAACGATGGGTTTTGCTGGAACCACAAGCAGTTCTGTCTTGGCAAGGGTGAGATGAAGGTGATGGTACTTCATCAAGCAAGAAATGTCTGTTAGACAAGCTGAGATGCGAGCAACTATAAACATATCATCAGGATGGAATGAGAGACAGAGTTGAGTGTCATCAGCATAGCAATGGTATGAAAAGCCATGTTTCTGAATGACAGAACCTAATGATGCCATGTAGACAGAGAAGAGAAGTGGTCCAAGAACTGAGCCCTGAGGCACCCCAGTAGTTAGATGTTGCAACTTGGACACCTCCGGGATGGTGAGAGTGAGCATAGAACACATAGACAGAAAATACCAAGACCACTGGAGTGCGGTTCCTGAGATGCCCTTTGCCAGTAGGGTTGACAGGAGGATCTGGTGGTTAACCGTGTCAAAAGCAGCGGATAGATCAAGCAAGAGAAGTATGGAAGATTTGGATTCCGCTCTTGCCAGTCTTAGGGCTTCAACAACTGAGAGCAAGGACTGTATTTAGTTTCTATATTTCATCATATTTAATAAATTATCTTTTGTGGATCAGGGTGAAAGAACACATTTCCTGGAATGCATTATCCAATTCAAATTGTTGAAAAAAAGTTGAAAGCTTTGTGT
>NC_056576.1:4152822-4200322 GCF_018340385.1 Cyprinus carpio | reverse complement strand
ATTATTAATAATGAAATAATGAAATAATCTATCTATCTATCTATCTATCTATCTATCTATCTATATATGAGTAAATAATTTAATTAATATAAAAATATAAAATAAAAAACAATATTTTTTAAATCATAGATTGTCTTAAATTGTATTATTATATTTTTATAACTAATTTTATTATTGTAACTATAAGAGTGTGTGTAAATATTATAAAATGAATTATAAAAACATAAAAATTATATAATTATAAAATTATAAAAAATATAATAAATAACAATATACAATTAACTAATATACAATAAA
Source organism: Cyprinus carpio (assembly GCF_018340385.1). Lineage (NCBI taxonomy): Eukaryota > Metazoa > Chordata > Actinopteri > Cypriniformes > Cyprinidae > Cyprinus > Cyprinus carpio. The sequence continues at coordinate 4,200,025 of NC_056576.1, read as the reverse complement.
CAAACTATATATATATAATATATATATAGTATATATATAAGAATGTTTCATTAGATTATTTTGTTTTATATATATATCTATATATATATATATATATAGAGATATATATAGATATATATAGATATATATATATAGATATATTTTTTTTAACAAAATATTCTAATAAAACATTCTAATAAAAATATATACACATTTTTAACTAAACTAAATGACATTTTATTATTGCATTAAACTGACAATCCTAACAATACTGAGATTTGTCTCAGATTTTGAACAAAGGGCGAGTGAATGGTGACACAACCAATATAAACCAAATGAAAAACACCATAAACAAACGCAGTCACTGACTTTTCACCCACAGAAGATTGCTTCTTTGTCCTGGTCATTGTTTCAGAATCCTGAACATCCATTTTAAACCAAAGGTGAGCCACCATAAAGAGAGGCAACTTCCCTCCAATTTCCTAATAAAGCGCGTCTCTCAGGGGGTTACAGATGTTGAATTTGCCCTCTGCAGTCCAGAACACCCGTCCGAAGCCCTTTTGCTTTATCAGAAGCTCACAGGCCTCGGTTCAGTCTTAAGGAGTCTCTTCCTTCCCCCACAGCCTATGACCAAACCGCCTGATCACAACTAAAACTAAAACTCATATTCAACCCTAAACAAAAACAAATATCATTGCACATTTATAGATCCGATAAAAAACATAAAAACAAAAATCCACACCCAATCACACTAATTTTATATGAATTACATAAATGGAGAAATATCCATTAAAAAAAACTTAAAAACATCATTACAAATATATTATTTGTGTTAAAGTAACAGAAAACACATATTGCCATACTGTATAACTTTTTGATTATTGTATTTTTTAGATAGATAGATAGACAGACAAACAGATAGAGACCACAGACAGATAGGACGGCAGACAAAGGACAGACGCAAGAAGATAGATAGCTCGCTAGATAGATAGATAGATAGACGATAGTCCTATAGGACGTAGATATATAGACAGACAAGACAGACGATTTACATACCGACCAGACTGACCGAAGACAGAAGAGACAACAGTAGATCGATCGATAGATTAACATAGATAACGGACGGACGGACGGATGGACAGGACAGGACAGACACTGACGGACAGGACAGACAGACAGACAGACAGACAGACGACAACAGATAGATAGATAGATAGAAGATAGATAATGATAGATGATAGATAGATAGATACATAGTAGATCGATAGATAGATAGATACTAGATAGACGGATGGACAGACAGACAGACAGACAGACAGTACGGCACGACCGACAGACGATAGATAATTACAATGATAGATAGATAGATAGATGCCTGGATAGACGGATGATTTGATAGACGAGTATAGATAGATAGACAGACAGACAGACAGTATAGACAGACAGATAGACGTATGGATAGCAGCCTAGAACAGAACAGACAACCACAGACCGACAGAACAGACGGATGGACAGACAGACAGATGGACAGACAGACCGAGGGGGCAACAGACATAGTAGGAATACGATAGATAGAGGATAGATAATAGATGAATAAGATAGATAGATAGACTTACGTATGGACCAGACTACCGACACACGACAATAGATAACAGATAGACAGATGATAGATAGATAGATAGATGAATCGATGATAGTAATAGATATTCACATAGATAGATAGATAGAATAGATGATAGATAAATAGACTATGGAAACAGATAACAGACCCGCCATAGATAGATCAGATAGATATGATAGATAGATAGATAGGAGATATAGACATTAGTAGATAGAATATGATGATAGACGGATGGACAGCCCAGACAGACAGAACAGATAGATAGATAGATAGATAGACATATAAGATAGACAGACGGCAGCTTTACAAACACGGACGGACAACAGACAGAGGAAGACAGTGATAGATATCTAATAGATAGATAGATCGATAGATTCCTATAATGGTGGGGGAGTGAAGATAGATAATAGACGGCCAGAAACAGACGACAGCGGACTTCGGACGACCCCCAACAGACAGACCAGACAGACAACAAAGACAGACAGACAGACAACAGACAGACAGACAGATAGATAGATAATAGATAAGATGATTCATAGATAGATAGCTAATAGATAGCTTATAGATAGATAATAGCGGATGGACAGCCACTCTGAACAAACCCAGACATAGATGTAGATAGAAGATAGATAGATAGATAGATAGAAGACAACAGAGCAGACTCGCTTTCAAAACAGACTGGACGACTGCTGAGATAGATGTCCAAATGATATATAATAGATAATGATAGAATGACGGATGTGACAGACAGACAGACGAATTCAGACGATAGATAGATGAAAGTCAATTTTGCATTTCCTTTGGAAATCAGGGTCCCAGAGTCTGGAGGAAGAGAGGAGAGGCACACAATCCACATTGCTCCAAGGTCAACGCAGCCATATAACAGGAAATTTTAGAGCACTTCATGCTTCCTGCTGCTGACCAACTTTATGGAGATGCAGATTTCATTTTCCAACAGGACTTGGCACCTGCAGACCAGTACCTGGTCGACCCCGTACCTGGTTTAAGGATCATGGTATCGCCCTGTTCTTAATTGGCCAGCAAAACATGCTGGTGACCTTAACCCCATAGAAATCTATGGGGTATTGGGGAAAAGGAAGATGCTGTGATATGCCAAGACCCAAGAAGGCAGAAAAGCTGAAGGCCACTATCAGAGCAACCTGGGCTACTCATAACACCTGAGCACAGTGCCACAGACTGATCGACTCCATGCCACGCCGCATTCTGCAGTAATTCAGGCAAAAAGGAGCCCCAACTACAGTATTGAGGTGCTGTACATGCTCATACTTTTCATGTTCATAGGCACTTTTCAGTTGGCCAAGATTTCTAAAAATTCCTTTCTTTGTATTGGTCTTAAGTAATATTCCCATTTTCTGAGATACTGAATTTGGGATTTTTCTCGTAGTTAATGTCGGTTATAATCATCAAAATCAAAGGAAATAACATTTGAAATACATCAGTCTGTGTGTACTGAATGAATATATATAAATTTTCCACTTTTTGAATTGAATTAATGGAAATAAATCAACTTTTTGATGATATTCTAATTATATGACCAGCACCTGTAGATAGTCAGACAGACAGACAGACAGACAGACAGACAGACAGACAGATAGATGGATCGATCGATGGAACGATAGATAGATAGATAGATAGATAGATAGATAGATAGATAGATAGATAGATTACGATGATAGCATAGATAAGATAGATAGTAGATAGATATATGATAGATAGATAGAATAGATGAACTCCTCTCTGAAGGAAGAAATGCATGAAATAACACTAGACCTTCCTTTTTTGCTGATTTATGCTGCCAAAGTTTGTTTTCTACCCTTCATGTGCCCTTTTTTGCATTCTCATCAGCATCAGAGACCAAACCACAACACACAAACAAACACACACACACACACACACACACACACAGTGACACACAGCTACAAACATCCCGCCAGCCCCAGGGGACACGAGGAGACGGCTGGTCCCTCCAATAACAATAGACAACGTCCTCGGGAATGCTGAGTCATACGGCAATGAGAGAGCACTACAGTGGGAGGAATCCGCTAAACAAACACGCGCGTGTAGACCTGATCCGTATGAATGAGAGGTCAGAGGACATTCTGTCACTCTGTGTACTTCATGACGGTCTGAATCGCTATCAGTGGAGTTCGAAACAAATCTCCTGTTTTCTCTGTGGCCACGCTGTGAACCCCGATCGCTCTCGGCAGACATGTGCCCTTTGTTCAGACCTGATTAACATCGAGCCCACCGAACCAATCTGCACATCTGATAGCCTTCATAATCAGCCATAGGCACAATCGCTGTTCTTTGGTGACAATTACAGCGGAAATTAGCCTGGAAAAGTTGACTGTGATAGGATGTGATAGTAAACAATGCGTTCTCCTGCAAGTCCACGAAGGTTGAACTAAACATTAAACTTAAAACCAGATACTTATTTCTAAAAAGAATATGAGTGGCACTTGTGGGTTTTTCAGGTATTCTGTGTTTGCTGCTATATATATATATATATATATATATATATATATATATCTATATAGATATATATATATATATATATATATAGGAGCTATTATAAAAGATGAAAAGACAGTGTTACAGTAAAACTATTAAAAACACCTTCTTTAAATAAAACTGAAATAAAATAAAATAAATATTATATGAAAAACCCTTTAAAAATACTAAATTTAGAAAATATTGATTTGGCAATTAACTACAATATAATACGTTTTAAGTCTTAAAATAACTACAACTGAACTAAATGAATTAACAATAAACAAAAATAAAAATAAAAAACTAAAAATATAAAAATTAAAGCTAATTCAGAACATCAATAAATAACATAAGTTATATTAAAATAACACTAAAATACTGAAATTAGGTGAATACACTAAAAAAAGTGTAGTTTTTTAAAAACAATTTACATTCAGAAAGTACTAATACATTCAGAAATAATTGCAAAGAAACAAGTAACACATTGAATTAAACATGAAATGTGGAAAAAGTAGAAAAAGAAAGTAGAGAAATTGAAGTAGAAAAATTGAAATAATATGTCCTTTCTTTTTTTCACTTTTATTTACTTTCTTCTTTTTTTCATTTGAAAAAATAATTTTTACTGTGTAGTGAATTATTTCACTACTTTAGTTTAAGTTGATTTTTACCCCCCAAAAAATGATGTAATATTCAAAAAAAATATTATTGAATTTGAAGATAAAAAAAATTGTAAAATATTAAACTGAATATTCTAAAAACTTTTCACTCTATACAAAATATTTCAAAGCTAAAAGTTTTCTTGGTAGAAAAAAAGTTTAATTTCGATGAACAGGTTTTTAATATCACTTTTCTGTGCTTTTAGTTTTTCATAAAACTCTATAATTAACAAAAAACAATAGCCAGTTGCATAAAACCTTTTAGTTTAAGAAAAAAACAGTGATAATATGTTCATAATTACAACTAAAAGTTGACTTAGATATTACCAATGGATTTAATAAAACCAATTTAACTGATTAACAAATTAAAAAAAACAAAATTAAAACAAAAAAATTTCAAAAAAACAACAAAAAAAAAGATGTTTAAAAACGTTAAAATAAACATTATGTTGACAAGCTCATGTACGTGAACTTCAGACCTTTTATTAATAATCAAGATCTAAAAAATAAACTGAATAATCTGATCTTGAGCAGAGAAAATCTGTTAGAAACAGTCCCAAAGTTTCTTAGAACAGACTGAACACCATCAATTCAATTCACCACAGTAAATATACAGTATAGAGCTATTTATTGTTCTGTTTCTATTGTTCTGAGAGCATCGAGGTGAAATATCCTGTAAATGTACGTTATTGACATTACATTGTTCTTTGTATGTGCTGTTCCATACCGTCCCTGGTAAAGGTCAGAGGTCAATCTCCAAATTATAGCGCCTCATCACAACATCTCTGGAGTGAATGCAGTGTTTGGTCTGCTCTAAATTTTTGTCCCCTCACACTTTACACAAAACACACATGTCCAAACAAACACACAGACTTATGTATATACCCTCTAGAAGAGTGTGTATTATGTCCTCCTATTACTTCTATTATGGGAAAAACATGGACAGAATTACGGAATCCATTCATAAAAACAGAATTTACTGTATCATGTGGAATGTACAAGAAGTCAAAAAATTCATGAATAAAAAATAAATAAGTATGTCAACCAACTAAACAAAAATAAAAAATATAATTAATAAATATAAATAAAAGATAAATTAAATTGTGACTGTTTTAAGTCTTCATTTGATAAAATAAATAATTTGATTATATATCCCAAAAAAAGAAAAAAAGGGAAAAATAGTCATTTCTGAAAAAAAAACGTATAATATAATTAGCAGATTATTAACGTTAAAATAAAATAAATATTAACTGAGATAAAAAATATATAATATAAATATATACATATTATTTATTTTAATTCAGCAAGTTCACAAGGCAACATTTCTCATTTGTAGTTTAACTTAATGTACTAAAACCAAAAATTAAATATAAACAGAAAATATAAAAAATAAAAAGTAATCCAAACTATTAATAAAAATATATAATATTAGTTATTGATTCTAAACTATTCAAAATATCAAAAAATTAATTATTTAAAAAAACATTTTTTTAAAATGTAATAAATTATTTAATTGCTAAAGTTTTATGAATTCAAATGATTAAACAGGATCAATAAAAATGTAATTAAACCATTAAAATGAAATCCAGAAAAAAAGGAATTTGGGAAAAAAATAAAAAGGAATTTGGCAGGAAAAGGAACATGTAAAGACAGATCAATCATTTCAAACTGTCTTAGCTGGAGGGTCACTTTTATTTACAAATATTTATTGGTGGGGAAATTTTTGCTAAGACATAAATGTATACATTTCAAGAGATTTTTGAGAAATATGATGTGCAAAACTCTCTGGTTTAATGCGTTTGCCAGATAGTTGCTTACTAGACCAAGTCAAAAGAGCGCCAAGTCTCTAGTGGCAGAAGTCAGCGACTGCATCAGCAATCACTAAAACTGAGTGACAGAGCTGAAATCTGACTCAGTTCATCAGAAATATCTGAATCTTAGTCCAAACCTCCAAAAAAGCAGAATATGATCATCTACATCAGCCTACTGTGGTCCTCCACTGCTGCTGCGATGCAACCCAAATCTGTTCTGATGCATCTATAATCACGTATAGTTTGGAAAGGAAACTTGCTCAAATCATTGTTGTCGAGGTCTCAACAGTAGAAAAATGTACTAACCAAATATCCACCAAGATTCACGATGCCCCCTCCCCCCCCTGTGGAGTAACTTTTTTATCTCATGATATGATCATATATAGATATATAAATATATATATAGAGTATATATAGATATATATATTATATTCCTCGTTTTAGACTGGAAAAAACAGGTTGTTATTAACAGTAAAAAACTAGTACGATTTCACAATTTGCAATAATTAATTTTCACACAGCAAAAACTAATCGAGCCTAAGCCTACATTATGTGTAAGTAAAAATTTGCTCAAGGGAATAACTGAGAGGACTTGTGAACAGTCAGCGATTAAACTAAGGAATTAGAATAAGTAAGAAAAATAGAAATCACCCGGACAAATAATATACTTAGAAAGAAATATAGAAGTGAATTATAGAGTGCTTTTTTTTCAGTTATGTTAGGTACATAAACAAACAAAACCCTTAAAACATAACATAAAACAAACTAAAGCATAACATAAACAAGCTTAAAATTTTAAAACATAAAACATTACAAAAAAACTTTAAAATAACTAACAAATACATAAGATAACTTAACATCAAAATAATAAAACATAAAAGCATAAAAACTAACATAAAATTAAAAATTAAAAAATTAACATAAAACATGATAAAACATTAAATATAACAAAACATAAAATAACAGTTTTTTAAATATAACAACTAAATAACAAAAACGTAAAATATAACTTTAAAATTAACATAATACATCATAAAACAACTTAAAATTAATAACAAAACATGAAAAAAACAACTTAAAATATCAAAACATAAAAACATAACAAAAATCTTAAAACATAAACAACTTAACATAAAACAATTTAAAGCATAACATAACAAGCTAAAAAAAGTAATAAACCTGAACATAAGAAGCAATTTAAAACATAAAACATAACAGAAACATAAAATATAACATCCGAACCATTAAATATTAAAAGCATACAAACCATGAATTTAAATTTGTACATAAAACAACATGATTTTAAAACATCCTTAAATATAACAACACATTAAACTTATTTTTTAAATCTTCAACTTCAAACTAATAACAAAAACATAACTTAAAAATTAACATAAGACATAAAACAACTTCAAACTAATAACACAAACATGAAAAACAACTTAAAATAACAAAACATAAAAACATAACATAAAAATCTTAAAACAAACAACTTCATAACAAAACAAACAAAATATAAAATAAAAACAAAAAACATAACTTAAAAATTAACATAATACATCATAAAACAACTTAAAATAACAAAACAAAAACATAACATAAAAATCTTAAAACATAACAAACAACTTCATAACAAAACAAACAAAATATAAAATAAAAACAAAAAACATAACTTAAAAGTTAACATAAAACAATGCAATTTAAAACATAAAACAACTTGAAAATAATAAAATAAAACAACTTAAAAATAACAAAACTACATACAACAACTGAAAACATAAGATGACTTAAAATACAACAAAGAAACTGAAAACATCAAGCATTAATTAAAAACATAACAAAACATAGCATTACGTCATGTAATATAACATGAAGGTCTCCCAGTGAAAAGCTCCCAGCTTGCCGCTCTTCCTCTAACCTACTGACCTCTACCATACGTCTATCGCTCACTTTCACAAACCACGCTTCTCTCGCCAGATCAACAGCAGGAAGAGGAAGTAGGAAGCTGGGCCGCGTCGCCAACAGTGAACAGAGAGAGATGCTGTTCACAGGTCACAAATCCTGAGTTATTAGATTTCATAATCTCAAGCAAACACATCAAGCTCTTAACTAACACTGCCTACAGGAAGCTGCACCAAGTATAACATCCATTGTTGAGGATTGGCTCAGAGCGTGAGAGATCCAGCCGGCATTAAAGGCTCTGCGTTACTGGTGCAGCTGATTCAGTGTCTTAAGGAACGAAAGATCAGTGATGCCAACTTCGAGATCAAAGACCATTAAAAGCTTCAGGAAACACAGATCTGTCTATTTTAAGAGAATGAGCCTCATTAGTGAAACAGAGACGAGAGAATTAATATGCTTTGGGTCCGACACTCACATCTCACATTGTGACCGATTCACACTGAATAAAAACAAACAAACAAACACCACAATAAAAAAAAACGTACAATTTTAATTGTTCTTCACTTAGTTATTTTAATTCTTCTCCAATTAAACATAAAAATCACTCTTTTTAATTCAATAAAAATTACTCATTTAATATATTGCATTTAAAAGAATTAATATATTAATTTAACAAAGGTTTTATAATTTAGTAGGGATGCTATTTCATGTCTACCAATATCCAGCGACTAATAAATCGGACTTTATAGGATGATATTCATGTCTATCAATAATCCAGCGGACCTAATACATTGTCCCTAGCCCAAATTGTGATCAAACGATTACAAAAAGAATTAAGCTACAAACTCGATCCTTATGCACAATGTTGTAAACCGGTTTCCCAAACTAAAGAGAATTTAAACTACAAAATCGACCCTTAAACACAACTCAATAAACGAAAACACTAACAAAAAGATCCAATCCACTCATGGCAGTTTCACTTATAAAAGTGCGTGTAAACATGACCTCAAGCGCGGGAAAGAGGAACAAACCGATTCAATTTCAGTGCGTCATTTACATTGGAAAACGAATCCGGTTGATTTCAAACTGTGACATATCTTCGCTCCGAGTCCTGATCTGAAATGATGGTTCGGGAATCATTAAAAGGGATAGTTCACCCAAAATTAAAATTGTGTCATTAATTACTCACCCTCATGTCATTCCAAACACGTAAGACCTTCGTTAATCTTCAGAACACAAATTAAGATATTTCTGATGAAATCCGGGAGCTTTTTGACAGCAATGCAAAACATTCAAAGCCCAGAAACGTAGTCAGGACATTGTTAAAATAGCCCATGTGACATCAGTGGTTCAACCATAATGTCATGAAGCTACAAGAATACTTTCAGTGCGTAAAGAAAACAAAAATAATGACTTTATTCAACAATTCTTTTCCCCTGAGTTTCTGTCTTCCACCATTATTGAGAGAAACACGACGCATGCATATGCATTCCTCAACAAAAAACACATGCAAACATTTCTTATATTTTCTTTTCTAAAGTTTCAATATACAGTTCCATTTAAAAAAAAAAAAAGATTTACATATCACATATTTATCAGCAGCAGGAACGCATTTCATATGGCAGGACTTACAGGGTTAATTAACTTTAAAGCTTGCATAGAAGAATCAACACAGAAGATAGAAGATTCTTCCACCATAGAAGAAACTTAAGAGCAGGTGTTCTCTGATGAAATGACAAGTAAACCAACGCTCTATATTTTAATAATTTATCACGGGGTCGTTCCTTATATATGTCTCATGGGACAGAGCTGTGATGGAAAATACATGAGAGAGAGAGAGAGAGAGAGAGAGAGAGAGAGAGAGAGAGAGAGAGAGATGTAAAAGGTAAGTCTGTATAAAAGGTAAGTGTGTGTGAGCAGAAAGAGTGAACATATTGTGTAATTCCTCTGCAACACACACACACACACACACACACACACACACACACACACAGCTATAAATACTATAACCTACAGTAACACCCTAAACCTTGAAAACTTCCTGCATTATTACAGTTTTAACCCTTCTGTTGGTTAGTTTGATTTTTTGAAATAGTGGTTAAACTATTTATTACTTCTTAAAATTTTGTGAATATTTCTAATTAAGGGTTATGTATTTCCATGCAAAGTTTCAACAAAGAAGTGTTTTGGAAAGACTGTTAGGATTTTCACTTTTGTACTAGGATCAAGTAGTTTTCATGCAATTTGCCAAAAATCAACACTGAAAAACAGCACAGAGTCCAGTTACAAAACAGAAAACATTTACTGAAGCTTGTCAATGAAGACTAAATATGAAATAGGCCTACTTGAGAAATTATGAAATTTAAGTTTACTTAGTCTCTGATGAGCTACAATAAAAGCTTTCTGTTTTCACACGAATCTTTAGCATCTTTCAGTCGATTAGTGTCGATTTTTTTCAAAATTCAATGAAAACAAAAAATCAAAAATTTTAACCAATTTTTTAAAACAACAGGAGGATAAAAAAAAAAAAACTTTTACACTTTACTTAAAACCTTTATATATAAAATGCATTATAAAAGTAGTTTAAATTGCACCTTGTAATGCACCTTATAATGCATTGTATGATCTCATGAATAATCGTAATTGTAGCCACAGTTATAATACACTAAAATACTTATCTATTCATTGTTACACCTTTACATGCATTAAAGCACGACACACAAACCTTCAAATATTATAATGCATTTTAATGCACCTTACATAACGCTTCTGAAACACATACACACACACACATACACTGTAAACTAATATTTTGAGATTTTGCCATTTCAACTTTTATATATATATATTTAAAAAATTATTACATTTTTTATAAATTGTCCAGAGAACAAGAACATGTAAGTTTATTGGCCCTCAACTAAGTTGAAAGTTGAGTGAACTACTATTCAACAAAAAAAAAAAACAAACAACATCACAACAAAAAAAAAAAAAAATAAAAAAAATAAAAAAAAAACGTAAGGCAGCAAGGTAACAAAGTTTTTTACGTTGACTAACCAAGTAGTTTTTTACAGTGTTTACATATTTATAACAAGACAATTGTTTCTGTTTAAAAAGTCTAAATAAGCTAAGTAAACAAAAACTGTAACAATAACCCATTTTCATACAAAGATATGAAAGCACTTGAGGAAGAAATCCCACGCTGAGACCTGACGTAGATTTATGGACACACACAGCAGATGCTCTTTTATCTTCCTCCTCTGTTTGTGAGGAAAGCCCGTCCTCACACAAAAACATTATTTATCACCTACACACACGCATGCACGTTCATATTCATAGTCTTCCCACACATGCACAACAAAACACTCGCTTTCACAAATGCACACATGAAAAAAAAATACATCAATGATTTTCTCCAGTCGTGCTGTTGAGGAGAAATGTGCGCATGCTGATAATTAACTAAGTGATCAGATAAACCATTTTCACCTGCTGCAAAAAAACCCAAACACTGCAAATAAAGTGATTTTCTGACTTAGTATTTTTGTCTTGTTTTCCAGTACAAATATCTAAACATTCTTAAACATAATAGATTCACTAAAGAAGCTAAATGAATTTAAAGGGATACTCCACCCTTAAAATGAACATTTTGTCATTAATCACTCACAGAGGAGACCGCTGACAAAGGAATTGTTGAATAAAGTCATTATTGCTTTTTTTCTCGCATACAAAAGTGTTCCCCGTGCTTCATATAACCCAGATTGCATCAGTCTGATGGCAGATGGAGTATTTCTGATGATGCTCCTTTCATACTTTTCTGGACCTTTGACACTGTTATTTATTTGGCAGTCTATGGGACAGTCACAAGTCCCCGGTTTTCATCCAAAATATCGAAAATTGTGTTTCGGAAGACTTAACTGAGCTTTTTTACGGGTTTGGAACCATACAGCGGGTAAGTGATTAATGAGAAAAAATTTTCATTTTTGGGGTGGAGTATCCCTTTAAGATATGCTTTTTGCACACCAAAAATGTCATTTTAAGATTTTTATCGTATTCAGCTGTCATTGCTTGCAATCACATTTATTAAATGCAGTTCACTTCACGAGACTAATTAATAATATATAAAATTTAATATATGTAATATAAAATTTAATTCTGTTCTGTGTTGATATCTGCTGCCTACTCGTTTTGAAGAATACATAATGTTAAACAAAACTAAACTTTAAAACCTTAAAAATGAATAACATTTCTGCACTCGTTTAACCATTACTTATCCAGTAATATTTACTTTTTACATGCTTATGATGTTTCAAAATTTTACATTTCAGCATCAATCAAAACATACAAAAATGTGCATAAAAATATGTAAATCTTTTTAAAAAAAATCCTTCTGGACTAGTTAATTAAAATGATAAATAAACTTAATTTTAAACTAAAAACTTTAAAACATAGAACATAGGTTTTAGAAAATGTTAACTACATATGTTAAACACACATAGTTAACATTTCATGAAGCTTTATTTTATTTTTATTTTTTTTATAAAATTGTAAAAGTGCTTCACTACAAATATCTTTAGGACACAAAAGATTCAATAAATAGTATGTTTTTTAGCTGTAAATATGTAGTAATGTTTACACTTTAGATTTTTCAATACATCCAAACTGTACATTTCAGCATCAATCAAAAGGAAAAAAAAATGTATGATTTGTACCTGCAAATGTTACAATGTTACAATGAGACCATACTGGAATATCACAGAGACTAGAGAAACTGCATAGCAACACCTTGGCAACAACCCTAAACACTATAGCAACTGCATATAAACAGCATGATGAAAACACTGCTTATGCGTAATTAAAAGTAACAATTCTTGTTCTTTAAGAACTTTAGTAACAAAATTAAAACAAATAAAACAATCATCACTCAAAAATCACTCAAACATCCTTCATAATCCTGCAATAATTGCACACAATAGCATCAAATAAAATCAAATTCAAAAAATGTTGCCAAAGTTTTTAGGGAACTTGATAGGCTGCATGCTTTCTGCAAGCTTTTTATTATTTTTTATTTTTTGGGGGAGAAACAGGGATGTTCTTCCCGAGTCTGTCTCAATGACATTAACATTATTGAAAGTGTTGGCTGATGATTTTATAGCACACACACACACACACACACACACACACACTTGCTCTCTCTCTCTCTCTTAATTAACATACCTCTCTTTAATCACACGGGCTCATTCATATTCAATTATTCCATGGCCGCAGTGAATGAATATTCATCAGTCACATTTCCGCACAGAGGAATATTGTGAGGGATTGCCAGAGTCTCTCCTGTCCTCGCGCTCGTCTCTACATGCACAACAGCATCCTTCCTGCTGTTATCCTTCATTCTGTCCCTTTCTTTGATTGTAAACCAGATTCAGCCTTTAATAAAGCTTAAAGTGATCTAAATATGTGTTATAAAAAATAATGCAACCATTATAATGATTGGTGCCATTAATATATGTTTATAAAAAAAATATACTTCATTATATTAAATATACTTCATTATATATACATTATATTATCTTTCTACTTGAAACATATATCTTAAAAAGAAAATCCCTACCAGACTAAATAACATAACATAAAATGTTAAACTACTGTATGTCAATCTTAAACTAAGAAAAACTTAAATTTCTATATGAGACAAGTAAAATATTTAATTAAAAATAATTAGATGATAAAATAATTACGAATTTAAAATAACATAAATACATGTAACATCTTAAACTACAAATATTAAACCCAAAAGGGGAAAAACAATACATAAAATAATCAAATGGTTAAATATAATGTTTCAATCCTACTGGAACAAAAATAAATTATTAACATATGTTAACTGTGTGTGTTGATATTAAAAACATAATAAATACCTTTTAAATCTACAAAAATATAACACTATTTAAAAAAAAAATATTTAAAGTTAAATATAAATATCAATCTTAAACAACAACAACAACAACTACAACAAACTTAAATCCTACTGGACAAAAACAACAAACAAAGCTTATCGGGAAAACTGCTCCATTACCAAACACTATTTTATATTGGGTATCCCATAATCCTCAGCTCTGCTGCCAATCATCTGTTCGAAGGGATGAAGAGAGTGTGAAGAGGCTGAAAATACTGCACAAAACAAGCATTCACAGCACATCTCTCAGGAGCACTGCTTCAGTTTCACTCAATTAGTTCTGCTTTCCTTCAACAGAGACGCATTAGCATAAGCCGTCCACACACACACACTACATATATAAAAAAAAAAAAAAAAAAAATTAATTATTATATTATATATATACACCCACACACACACACACACACACTACATAATGAACACACACACACACACACACACACACACACACACACGACATAAGAACACCCACACACATGCCACACCCACACACTACATAATGAACACGACAACACCCACACACACACACTAATGAACACACCACACACCCCCACACACACACACAGACACTCACACACCCACCCCTACACAAACCCACACACACACACACACAACACACACACAGAACAACGCACACAGGCACACACACACACACACACACCTGATGGGGAGTTAGTTGAGATTGAGATGACTCTTCCTCGAGTTGCAGCGTATTGCAGTTTTTGTGGACCACGATGTGCAGTCAATGTCATGTAGAGTTCATACCCTTATATCTTGTTATAATCCATCCAACAATTACTGCATAGATACAGGATGCCCAGGGAAACTTTCATATTAATGCTGAGAGGTTGATCTTTCAGGGCTGAAAGATTTAACTGAGTTCTCAGTTACGGTTCATCAAAGCATCAACTAAAATCCCTCTGGAGAAATAAACGAGTTATTAATCTGAATGCAAGAGAATGCATATTGCACCCTCATTGCAATGCAAAGCATCTGTCAAATGCATAAGAATAAACACAGCAAGAGCTAAGAAATCAATGGGGATAAACAGAGGGAATCTGATGCAATCTCTACTGAATCTCTAGAGAAGACGTTAGATTTCTGGGTCTTTTTCTCAGAAGAAACATCTGTAAACGTCTCCATATACTTTCATTGCTGTTTAGTGGAAATAACAGTAAAATGAAAGATCTCATGCGTGAGTTTTCTTTCATGCATTTGTCAGATGCTTTTATCCAAAGTGATTTACACTGTAATATACATTTTACTAGTTCACACGTTCCCTGAGAATGAAACCCATGAGTCTGGTGTTGCTAGCGCTATGCCTTACTGGCAACAGAATGGCTTTTCTACTCTTAAAATCATTATTATAATAGATTCTTCAGATCATTGTTTTGGTTTCTGGGTTCTTTAAGGGAATAGTTCACCCAAAAAAAGACCAGTTTGTTTCTTTATGGAAGCATATTTGGAGAAATGCAGCACTGCATCAGTGTCTCAACAATGGATGATCTGCAGTGAATGGGTGCCGTCAGAATGAGAGTCCAAACAACTGTTAAAAACAAAACAAAAGTAATCCACAACACTCCAGTCCATCAGTTAATGACTTGAGAAGACAAAAGTTGTGTGTTTGTAAGAAACAAATCCATCATTAAGACATTTTTAACTAAAATATGAGTCCATAATCCATAATAACACTTCCTCCAGTGAAAAAGTGCATCTCCTGTTGTCTCTCACATCAAAATCCATCCATATATTTGTTAAGAGCTGTTTCGGCTTGTAAATAGTGCTTGATCTGTGCAGATATCTCTCCTGATTCAGTCCAGAACACTTTTTCACTGAAGGAAGTGTTATTATGGATTATGGACTTGTTTTAGTTAAAAACATCTTAATGCTGGATTTGTTTCAGCTATTGTCTTCTCCAGGTGTTAACTGCTGGACTGGAGTGCTGTGGATTACTTGTGGATTATTGTGATGTTTTTATCAGCTGTTTGGACTCTCATTCTGACGGCACCCATTCACTGCAGAGCATCCATTGCTGAGACACTGATGTAACGCTACATTTCTACAAATCTGATGAAGAGACAAACTCATCCTAATCTTGGATGACCTGAGGATGAGGATATTTTTGGTTGAGCGGCTCCTTTAAAGTAGCTGATTATAGATGGTTTTCTAAAAAAAAGAAACACATCCATCATTTTAAAATGGATATTGTATTTCAGGTCCTGGATTTAAACTCGTCATTGTGCAGCTCACAGATCGCTGCGGGAATCATGTCACTGAACCAACATTCATGTTTTGGGAGCGAAGCGGAAACGAATGGAATACTTCAATCATCCAGTCATCTCTCTAGATCTGAAACATCAGCACGGATGATGATGATGATGATGATGATGTCAAGGAGGAAAGCTCTTGTCGCTTAAACACCTGGAGGCACCATATGGGGGTCGTATTTCTCACCCATCGTCCTGTTCTCATCAGGTGCTGCTCGTTCTGCTCTGATGGAGCTGAAATGAGCCACAAAATCCACCAAGAGACAAATAAACTCTGGCGGCGGCTCATCTCAGGGGCATCAGTGTGTGCGTGTGTGTGTGTGTGTGTGTGTGTGTGTGTGTTGTGTGTGTGTGTGTGTGTGTGTGTGTGTGTGTGTGTGTGAAACAATCTGCTACACTGTTCTCGGTGTGTGAATGAACTCTATATGTGTTTCTGACAGCAGTGTTATGTTTGTAACTTTTAGATACTATTAAAGTTTTTTGTTAATATATTGAATATTTTCTTTTTTGTATTTTTATTTTAACTTTAGTTTTAGAAATATTTGGGGCATTTTTGTAATTTTTATTTGTTTTCTAATAGATTTTTCCATTTTTATTTTTATTTTTATTTATTTTAGTACATCAAGTTAAGCTAACTGAAAATCAGAAATCAGTTTATTTCATTTCAAATTATTTCATTTTTAAATAAAACAAAAAAATGTTCAAAACAATTGCAATTTTCTCTTAAGTGAGAATTCTGAGTTTACATCTCACAATTCAGAATAATAATCTCACAATTTCAAATCCCACAATTCAGAATTTCCTTCTCAGAATTGCAAATTTATGTGTATCAATTCTGAGCCATATATATATAAAAAAATCAAAACTGGGAGATAAATAGCACAATTATCTGTGGCAAAAATAAGCTTCCATTTTTTTCTAGCTTTAGTTTTAGTTAAGTTTACTAACCCTGGACAGCACAGGGTTTATCAATAGGAATCAGAACAGATTCAGGCTCAGAGAGCGTTAGAAACAGATGAGAGTATTCACGGCTCATTAATCAGCCACTTCATTTCAGGAAAACACTGATGAGTGTACTGTTTATTTGTGCATTTTTAACTCATAACTCATTTTTTTTTTTTATGTTGCTTGTTATTCATCGAGCCATATATAAACCATGTGCATACTCTTTAACTGATTAAATGTAATTGTTTAGCAATTTACGCAGATTCTATGGAATTTAAATGAATACATTTTGAAATAGGATTATTTAAATAAATCTGAATGAATGCAAACACAAAGTAAGCAACTATGCAGTATTTAAGTGTGCACACATGGACTAAAAGCCTCAAAAGTCGTTTTTAATATTTCATGGGGTCTTTCAAGAGTGTCACCATTATTTCTCAGGAACAGGGACTTGGAGAATGAAGCGGTTGGCACGCAGCTCTGGCACAGCACAGGAGGCACTACTGGCCTTAAGAGATCGTTTCCTTCTGTCACAACTGCGCCTTCACACACAATCTGCCGCCAGCTGGAGTCTCGCTGGGCGTTCCTCTCCCGGTGCTGCGCTCGGGTGCATTTCCACCAGCATGCGGATCAGTAATCAGGCTTTTTTTGTAACTGTACAGGTAATAAAAAAAACTGGGCATGAGAAACGTTTCAGATCGAGTTCTTGGATCCTTCATTTGCAGTGCCAGCGCTGGCCGGGTCTGACTCAAGTGTGCTGATGAGCAGAGTAAAGCAGCGAATGATGCTCCATAATACTACAAATGATCCAAAAAAAACCTCCACGAAAAAACCTCAAATGACTTCCTTTCCTTGAGCAGATCATCATCAGACTGAGACGGAACGACGTCTAGGGGCTAAACATGTTTGTGCATGTGAAATGGATAATTAAAGCATTTTTATTAGTGCTGCTCATATTTAACTTTGAGTTGAGGCATTAAAAACGCACCTAGCAACAACATACAGGTCCTTCTCAAAAAATTAGCATATTGTGATAAAAGTTCATGTTTTCCATAATGTAACAGATATAAAAAATAAAAACTTCAATATATATTTAGATTCATTGCACAACCAACTGAAATATTTCAGGTCTTTTATTGTTTTATACTGATGATGTTGGCATACAGCTCATGAAAACCCACAATTCCT
Organism: Cyprinus carpio; assembly: GCF_018340385.1. Classification (NCBI taxonomy): domain Eukaryota; kingdom Metazoa; phylum Chordata; class Actinopteri; order Cypriniformes; family Cyprinidae; genus Cyprinus; species Cyprinus carpio. The sequence continues at coordinate 4,181,195 of NC_056576.1, read as the reverse complement.
ATCTCAAAAAATTAGCATCTTTCTCCGACCAATAAAAGAAAAGTGGTTGTAATACAAAAAAAGTCAACTCAAAATTATGTTCCATGCACTCATACTGGGTCGGGAATCCTTTTGCAGAAATCGCCCTGCTTCAATGCGGCGTGGCATGGAGGCAATCAGCCTGTGGCACTGCTGAGGTGTTATGGAGGCTCCAGGATGCTTCGATAGTGGCCTTAAGCTCATCCAGGAGTGTTGGGTCTTGGCATCTTCTCAACTTTCTCTTCACAATATCCCACAAATTAGGGGTTCAGGTCAGAGTTGGCAGGCCAATTGGAACAGTAATACCATGGTCAGTAAACCCATTTAACAGTGGTTTTGGCACTGTGAGCAGGTGCCAGGTCGTGCTGAAAAACGAAATCTTCATCTCCATAAAGTCTTTTCAGCAGATGGAAGCATGAAGTGCTCCAAAATCTCCTGATAGCTAGCTGCATTACCCTGCCCTTGATAAAACCAGTGGACCAACACCAGCAGCTGACATGGCAACCCAGACCATCACTGATTGTGGGTACCACACTGGAGATTCAGGCATTTTGGCATTTCCTTCTCCCCAGTACTTCCTCCAGACTCTGGCACCTTGATTTTCCGAAGACATGCAAAATTTGCTTTCATCCGAAAAAAAAAAAAGTACTTTGGACCACTCAGCAACAGTCCAGTGCTGCTTCTCTGTTAGCCCAGGTCAGGCGCTTCTGCCGCTGTTTTCTGGTTTCAAAAGCACACGCACTGTGCAAACCTCTGGATGTTTCTACTCCAGACTCAGTCCACTTTCCTTCGCAGGTCCCCCAAGGTCTGGAACGCGTCCTTCTCCACAATCTTCCTCAGGGTCCGGTCACCTCTTCTCGTTGTGCAGCGTTTTTTTTGCCACACTGTTTCCTTCCCACAGACTTCCCCACTGAGGTGCCCTTGATACAGCACTCTGGGAACAGCATTCGTTCAGAAATTTCTTTCGTGGTCTTCCCCCTCGCTTGAGGGTGTTCAATGAATGGCCTTCTGGACAGCATTCAGGTCGCCAGTCTACCCACTGATTGCGGTTTGTGAGTAATGAACCAGGCTGGGAGTTTTAAAAAAAGCCTCAGGAATCTTTTGCAGGTGTTTAGGTTAATTAGTTGATTCAGATGATTAGGTTGTTAAATAGCTCGTTTAGAGGAACCTTTTCAGATATGCGAATTTTTTGAGATCAGGAATTTTGGGTTTTTCATGAGCTGTCATGCCAAAATCATCAGTATGTTAAAACAATAAAAGACCTGAAATATTTACGTTGGTGTGCAATGAATCAAAAAATATATGAAAGTTTAATTTTTAATCATTACATTATGGAAAATAATGCACTCAAAACACAATATGCTAATTTTTTGAGAAGGACCTGTAGATGACCCTAGCAACCACATAGCAAAACACTAGCAGCATCCTAGCAACCAGCCAGAACACAATAGATCAATAACACTCTAGAAATCATGTAGCACATCACTCAAAATTCCATAGCAACTGAATGGCAACATTTTGAAAAACATTCAAAAAACCTTAGCAACCGCATGGCAACATTCTAAAAACAATAAAAAAAAAAACTCACCTAAAAAAATAAATGGCAAACAAACAATAACCATTAATGAATAATGCGATGTAAACGATGCAACATTTTATGCAAGAACGGTTTTCAATATTCATTCACACACAAATTTATTCTGCATTTGTTTAGGCTTGGGCCATTAAATAAGCACCTGGCAACGACCCAGAACACCATAGAAAAAATACTAACAATAACACCAAACAAACAACAATCTACAACACCAAATAAATACAAGCAGCAAGTCGTTAAAAATTCCCTAGCAACCACATGGCAACTGCATAGCAACTCCCTGGCAACCATTTACAACTCCTGAGCATTATGTTATTAGTGCTGATTCAGGGCCCGTTTGACATGGGCTATTAAAAGGGACCTAGCAACAACTCAGAACACCCTAGCAACCACATAGAAAAATTCTAGCAATGAATCAGAACACACTAGGTCAATAGCACTCTAGAAATCATATAGCAAATCACTTAAAATTCCTTAGCAACCACATGACAACATTCTAAAAACCATTCAAAAACCACGCAACACAAAAACAACCTAATAAACATAGAATTTTACAATCAATAATCAAACAAAAATTAACACAGAAATCCATAGCAATTATCACACAGAAATTAATTCTGCTTTCATTTGGGATTGGGCAATTAAACATGCATCTAGCAACAAGCCAGAACACCCTAGCAACCACTCAGCAAAAGCCTAGCAACATCTTAGCAACCTGAGAAAACAATGTGAACTATAAAAACCCTAGCAACAGCATAGCAACATCCTAGCAGCAGCCAATGAGAAAGCACTATCACGGAGCTCTAGAAATCACAGCAAACTCACTCAAAAATCAAATATCATATTCACAAAACAAGCAAAATGAATAATGCAATGTAAACGACGCAACTATTTATGTAAGAATGATTCGTTCTGCTTGTATTTAATGAATAAGGCTCATAGCTTTCATGTAATTTTGAATTTAAACACTTTTAAATATGTTATGCCACACCCATATGAAAAAGACCTTTTTTTTTAGTATATTTCTAGTATAAATTAATAAAGTATACAGTAGAAGTGAAGAATGAGCCTAGGCTTTAATCTTCTGTGACTCAGACACAAGTGAGCGTTTGAGATTCGATGACAGGCGTCAGGGAGCACTTCACTTTATCCTCAGAACAGATTTTATGTCATCTCAGAGACAGATCGCTGTCGCAAGCAACCCTCATTATGTCAATCCACACACACACACACACACACACACACACACATGACACACACACACACACCACACACACACCCACACACACACACAGACACACCCCACACACCACACACACACAGAGATACACACACACACACACACACACACACACACACACACAACACACACACACACACCACACACACACACACACACACACATTGCTGACATCAGTCAGATCTGAGAGAGTTTTCAAGTGATTGAGGAGTCAAGTAAAGTAAGTAAACGCGTCCAGAAGAAGCAGCACGTCGTCACAGAGAACAGACGTGGTTCAGACTCGCAGCGGGAGGCCGACAGACGGAAGAGAAGGACTTTAGGATCTTCCTCGAAGAAGGATGTATAGAAATCTGAAGGAAGCGGATTTCTCTTCCTGGTCTCATAAACGTCAAGACGGAAGATGTGATAAGAAACATGTTTACACAAAATAAAATCTAACAATGTAGAAAAACAGGACACTTTAGAGATGCATTTGAGTAAACACAGAAAGACAGATGATTGGTCCAAAGAAATAACTTTTTTTTGTTTATTTAGCCTTACAAAATAAGCTATACAGTATATTTTTATACATATAAATATATATATTATGTATTTTAAAGTTTACTCACCCTCAGGCCAACCAAGATGTGGATGAGTTTGTTTCTTCATCAGGTTTGTAGAAATGTAGCACTGCATCAGTGTCTCATCAATGGATGCTCTGCAGTAGCTAAAATAAATTCAAAAGCTGCGTGTTTATAAGGAACAAATCTTTTATTAAGGCGTTTTTTAACTTCAAACCATTGCTTCCAGCTAAAATACGAGTCCATAATCCATAATCACACTTCTCCAGTGAAAAAGTGAAACAAATATAAATCAGGAGAGAAATCTGCACAGATCAAGCAAGAATTAAACAGCTCTAAACAAATATGTGGCTGGATTTTGATGTGAGAGACAATAGGAGATGCACTTTTTTCACTGGAGGAAGTGTTATTATGGATTACGGACTCATATTTTAGTTAAAAATGTCTTAATAATGGATTTGTTTCTAACAAACAAACAGCTTTTGTCTTCTCCAGATGTTAACTGATGGACTGGAGTGCTGTGGATTATTGTGATGTTTTTATCAGCTGTTTGGACTCTCATTCTGACGGCACCCATTCACTGCAGAGCATCCATTGCTGAGACACTGATGCAGTGCTACATTTCTACAAATCTGATGAAGAAACAAACTCATCTACACCTTGGATGGCCCGAGGGTGAGGATATTTTCAGCACATTTGGATGAACTCTTCCTTTAAATCTTCATATTAGCGCACAGACACTCAGTCATTTTTTTTATTAAATATATATGGAACAGATCTGACCAGTCAAAACAAGGATTGGCAAAGTAAATAAAAATCTATATAGGTTATAAAATACACCCAAAATACTGAAGGCCAATTCAACTGTTTTCTGGTTTTATAGCAGATGATAAAATCTCTGACAAGAAATCAATGATAGTTTAAGGCCTTCTGTAAATCCAGACCTTAGAAACATCACCTCTGGGTTTTTACAGGCAAATAAAACCTTTGGAAAACAATACTGATATGTGCCTTCTGAAAAAAGACACTCGCTGTTGCGAACACTAACTCGGACTTCGAAAATAAAACAAGTTCACGTCAGTTAACTTCAATTGTGGAAGATGATATACAGCAACTTATGTCTGATCAGGAGGAATTGCTTTGTCATAATGTTTGGATAAAACCATCTACTCAATTAATAAGTGTAAACATGCTCAAGTGCACTTCATGAGCCGTGTTTATACTGTATCTCTGCAGCAGTGTATTAGAAACATTCTCACGACTCGATACAGTAGTAATGTTTCCAGATCGGCACGGCCTCTTTTGCCTCCTCAGATACAACTTCCCTGAAATGTACTCTGTAATAAACTTTGCATAACATTTACTGCATAATATTAATATGCATTTTACTGTTTTTTCTTTCAGTTGCATAGCAGCACCCACAACAATCAGGCCTAGTATGTAGAAATGCAAGTCTTTTGCAGTTCAACCCATGCAGTTATTAAAAACACAAACTTACCTTAAACTCAGTCTGAAGTGTTGCAGAGATCTTCACCTGTCGACCTGAAGCAACGTGACATGTTTCCTCCAGAGCTGATGACAAAATCTAAACAACTTTCTTGCACCAAAGAAATAAATAATCTAAACATCTTTTGCTAGGTTGAGAATAATGCCCACAATATACTGAAGTTTGCCACAATATACAGCATTTTGCAGATCCAGGTATCTTATTCTGTCTCACCTAAGAGACTTTAAACACACTTAGTTACACCTATTAGTTTCATAAGATAGGTGCATAAGAGTTTCTGTAGCTATACTATCCATTAGGGATCATTATTCTGTGTGCACGTGTGCAAATACACCTCAGAGATGCTTTGGCAGTGTCAACTGTTAGTGAGTATTGCACAGTGAATCGTGAGTCTCGTGAGTGATGTGTTGTCTCCCCCTCGTGGTCAAAACGACACCTGCACGCTCCTGTTTTTTATTTTAACTCTATTCGACGTTGAGTATTTTTCAATTTTTGAGTCTCTGGAGTAGTATTTATCTGATATTATACAGGCTTCTCAAAAATCCTTGATTACAATTTAAAAAAAAAATGTCCTTGTGTTTCCATGAATATATAAAACAAATACAACGCATATAAATATAAGATAAATAAAATGCATGTTAAAATAATATAATAAGTTTTTATTATTATTGACAGATTTTTTTTAAATTGCAGAAATAGCCAGGGTACAATAAACAAATAAAAAAAAAATGATACAATATAATAAAATAAACAATATAATATTAAAATGAAGAAATTAGATCAAACGATAGAAATAAAGTTATTTTACAGCTTTATTTTTCAAACATAGAATTGTTTCCGATATTGTTGAACTCCTGCTTTTAAAATTAAAAACAAAGGCTTATTTCCCCTATGTTAACATTTATGTAAAATGCATTTAGAAGTAGCAGATTAATTAAATAATAACACATTTTGACAGGTTGCCATGAAGTGAGTGAATGAATAAAAATCTGACCGAAAACAAGCTGAATGACAACTCCAAAAAAAAAAAAAAAAATCAAAGCATGTTTCTGAATGTAAATTAAATTAAATTTAAATTTAATTAAATAAAGCACTAAATGTACAAAATCGGTGGACACGCCCTCCGTTAAGCAAACCACGCCCACGTTGAATTAAAAAGCTGTTAGCCACATGTAATCAGTTACTACCTAGATCTGTCTGTTTGTTATTTGAAGGTTTAATAAAGTGATTAAGAAAAAAAAGAAGAAAAAAAAAAAGAAAAGAAAAAAGGAAGCGTCGTGACGCACGCTGACGTCACGCGCGCAGCGGAAGCGGAGCGCTTGGGTGTAAATACCAGACCGTCGAGAGGCACATGATGGGTTCGACCGGAGCGAAATGCGCGCTTCTGGCCGCTATTTGCGGCGTGTGCCGGTCGCTGCAGGGCGGGATGCTGTTTCCCACAGAGTCTCCCTCCAGAGAAGTGAAGGACGTGAGCGGTCTGTGGCGGTTCCGAGCGGATCTCTCTCCGGAGCGGAACCGCGGCTTCGAGCAGCAGTGGTACCGGAGTCCGCTGGCGCAGGTCACGTGACGTCTTACGCACTTTACGTTACAGTCAAAACAAATGTGTTCCGTGTAAATCTATGTTTTCTGAGTAAATCGACGAATTTGAGAAGTTTAAAGGAGTATCTCACGGAAACAGTGCATTATTAATTTTATTCGAATAAGTTTTAATTTAACTAACATTTAAAGCCTCACACCTTTAGTATATATGAAAAATAAAAACAGGAAGTAAGATGCAGAGTTTTACGATCTTTTAGATTAGATCTTTTTTTTTTAGATCAAAAAATATGTGTAGAATATTATTCGGAAAATATTTAGTTTTTATAATGCGACATCGACATTATTACGTGTGTTTTCTACTCACTATTATACGTACCATATTATTTATATTTACTAAAACAACTTATTATTAATTAAATTCTTAAATTTTATTATTAATTTTATTTTCACATTAATTTAGTTTAATCTAGTGTTTTATTATAATTTTTTATTTATTATAAATATTTTCCACGAGTACCCATAATGCTTTATTATTACGTTTGTTTTCTAGTATGTACTATAATACTGTACTGTTAGGATATTATTTATCCAATAAATTATTTAATTGAATTTATTTAGTTTAATCTAGTGTCTTATTTATTTATTTAATTTAATTTATTCTAGGGTCTTATTATTTAATTTACACACAGTCCTTTGCATTCATTCCCTGATTAGTTATCTTCTTTTTTGCTCTTTTTGCACAATACACTTATGTGCAATATGTGTGTTTCGTAAGGCTTCTTGAGAAACATCCTCTTTATTGAGAACAGTACTGAATGTTGTGAATTTCTTTTTTTTATATAAATGAATAAACGCCAACTTATATCAATGCACAATATTGCATATGCAAATGTGTTTTAGGTGTTTATGTGAGTGTGTTTTATTCCAGACCGGGCCTGTTATTGACATGCCGGTGCCGTCCAGCTACAATGACATCACACAAGACGCCAAAATCCGTGATTTCATTGGCTGGGTGTGGTATGAGAAGGACGTATGGGTGCCGGCGCGCTGGATCCAGGACCGAGGAACACGGATCGTGCTCCGAGTGGGAAGCGCTCACTATTACTCTGTGCTTGTAAGTCTTTGACTCATGCGACGGTTGTCTTTGACTCATAGTCGCAGTCTCAGGATCTGTGCTGTGTCCGTCTCGCAGTGGGTGAACGGGGTCAAGGCGGCCGAGCACGAGGGCGGTCATCTCCCGTTTGAGGCGGACATCGGCGGCGTGCTGCGGCAGACGAGCGGGAATCAGTGTCGGATCACCATCGCTGTCAACAACACTCTGACTCTAGAGACGCTTCCACCGGGAACCATCCAGTACATGACCGATCGCAGCAGGTCAGATATCCCTGAGGATGAGGAGCAGGGGAGGTTTCACATCTTATAGATGCTACTAACTTCTAAACACCCCAATCTTAAAAATGAAAAGGCATCTATATATATATATTTTGCATAAAGACCCAAGTTAAACTGTGTAAAATTAATAAAAAAAAATAAAATAAATTAATATATATATAATAATTGGTTACTTGGCAAAACACATTATAGTGAAATACACACTCGGCTATATTTTTTTGCATAACCACTTTAAATAAACTTGTTGCATCCCTGGCAAAAAACAAACAAAAAAAAATATATATATAAATATTATTTGAAAAATATTTAGACTTTATTTATTTTCTACTCATTGTAGCACTGTACTGTTAGACTGTATGTAAGTTCATTTTTATTTATTTTTCAATTAATCCAGGTTTTATTGTATCTGTAGAAGTCTTTTTATTTATTTTTTTTTTATCTGATCTTTTTTATTATTTAATTATTTTTTAAAACCATTTAGTTTTTTTGTTTTTTTTTTACAAGTTCTTTTGTTCTTTTTTCTGTATATGGTAAGAAGAAAATATGAAAATAAACAGTTTAAAAAAAACATTTATATGCTTTCTGTGGTTACGCTAACACTCTCGTGGAGCCCCATATTCAATTCAGATAATTCAACAAAACATTATTAGTTATCAGTGGATCATTATTAATTATTATTTATGTGATATCATACAGGCCTCTCAGAAATCCTTGATTTCTAGCACTGTCTTTGTCCTTCTGTTTCCACGAACATATAACAAATACAACCATTGAAATTTTTTGGCACATCAAATAAAAAAACCAAAAAAAAAAAAATAAAATCAAAAAAAAAAAAAACCAAAAACAAGAATAAAACAAAATAAATAAAATAAAAAATTAAATAAAATAAAAAAATTAAATAAAATGATAAAAAAGCCAAATTATATAAATAAAGATAAACAAAAAGATTTCACATTTACATAAAAACACAATTAAGTTTTTATCATAATAACATAATATTAAATGGCTTGTTTCCCTTATATTTACATTTATGTACACCATTTAGATTTTTTTGGCATATCATTTTGTCCTTCTGCTAATAATAATAATAATAATAATAATAATAATAAAATAAAATCAAATGATAGAAATAAAACTAAACAACAGAAATAAAGTTATACAAAAAATGTAAACATTTTCATAAAAACACAACTAAGTTTTACATTTTTATCAAAATAACACATTTTACAGCTTTCTTATTTTTTAAAACATAAAATCGTAGCATAATATCGTCAAACTTCTGCTTTCCCTTATATTTACATTTATGTACATCAAATTTAGCTAATATAAGTATATTAAGTATATTAAATAATACAATATCATCACAATACTTAAGCCATGATACAATATTATTACAATTTTAATATTAAAATATATGTTGTGATACACACACTCTTATTATAAATATGTCTAAATATTATTTAGAAAATATTTTGTTTCTCAGATGATAAGTAATACAGTTTTTTTTTCTACTCATTATAACAACATATAGTTAGATGTATTATTTATTTACACACTTATTTGCGTATTTAAATCAAATTTAATATTTTTACATTTTATTTATTTATTTTAATCTGATTTCTATTTATTTTAATTATTTTTTTCATCATTATTTGATCATTTTTAAAAAGCGTTTAAACTGTTTTTCTCTAAACATGCCCCATATTCAGTTCAGATAAACGTTAAATATTAATAACGGACAGACACCTTCTCTGGCTCTCAGATACCCCGCTGGCTACTTCGTTCAGAACACTAACTTTGATTTCTTCAACTACGCTGGAATACACCGAGCGGTCCTGCTCTACACCACACCCACGGCGCACATTGATGACATCACGGTGGAGACCACGTTCTCTGATAACATCGGTAAACAAATGTGCCACTGTCCACCTTATCTGTAACACAAGAACATAAGAGCTTCCAGTCATCACAAAAACAGTCTGTTATGCTTCTTGATATTGCAGACTGGTATCTGTTATCATATTATTTTTAAATCTTAAATATAGTATACATAGAAAGCTCCAGTTCCAGTAGAAACCAGGAATAGACACTTTTTAATGCTATTTAAGTGCAAGAAACAACATTTATCAGACAGCTCATTCAGATTATGGGCTGCTAAATGAACTGAGCTTTCTTCAAAGGGAATTTGCACATCTGTTGTATGATATATAATAGATACAAATAGATTTGTATATAACAGTTGAAATTGAGTAGGAGACTTAAATAAACTTGTGTAGGATTTACTTTCACTCAGAAATTGCTAGTAAATTTCACAAATAATGATAAAGAAAAGGCAAGTAACACATTAAATTGCAAAGAAGTTTTGTTCTTTTTCGCTTAAAAACATTGTATATGTGACCCTGGAGCACAAAACAAAAATAAACTTTGAAAAAGCATTATTTAAAGTGTAAGTTTTGTTCTTTTTCGCTTAAAAACATTGTATATGTGACCCTGGAGCACAAAAGCAGTCTTAAGTCGCTGGGGTATATTTGTAGAAAATTATTGATTTTTCTTTTATGCCAAAAATCATTAGAATATTAAGTAAAGATCATGTTCCATGAAGATAATTTGTGAACTTCCTATCGTAAATATATATCAAAACGTAATTTTTGATTAGTAATATGCATTGCTAAGAACTTAATTTGGACAACTTTAAAGATGATTTTCTCAATATTTAGATTTTTCTGCTCCCTCAGATTCCAGATTTTCAAATAGTTGTATCTACAATCAAGTCTTGTCCTAACAAACCATACATCAGTGGAAAGATTATTTATTCAGCTTTCAGATTAAACACAAATATCTGTTTATTAAAAATTGACACTTAAAACTGGTTTTGTGCTCCAGGGTCACATATATAGTGTGTTTATTTAAAAAAGGTATTAAATGTTCAGATCAGAAAAAATGTCACATTCTCTGAACGCATGTATGTGTTTATTTCTTTTTTGTAAGTGCTTTATGTGCATGCTTGTTTTTAACATCTTTGAAGACATTGCTGGCTTCTCAAACAGTAAAGTTGTGTTGAATTGAAAGGCTGTTGTCAAAGTAGTCCCCCAGCTTCTTGTTCCACTATGAAATGCATGTATTAAGTGTAATATTGCATATAAATCATTCATATTTTGCGTTCAGTGTGTTAGTCTGAGTCACGTTATTTTCTGTGATGATGAAGATTATGCCCCAGACGCTGCCTGTAGAGCTAACTTTAGGAAATGTTTGTTGATGTAGTCTGACTCATGCGATCTTGTGTCTGTCTGTGTGTTTTAGGGCTGGTCAGTTTTAACGTGTCCGTGTTGGGCAGCTCTAAACCCGCTGTGAAAGTCACGCTCTCGGCTCACGACGGCAGGTGTGTGGCTTCGGCCGACGGCATCAGAGGAGTCCTCAAAGTCACTGACGTCAACCTCTGGTGGCCGTATCTGATGCACGAAAACCCAGCGTACCTTTACTCCATGGAGGTGAGTGTCGAGAACAGCTTCCCGGACGGGAAGTGTGACTCAGACTAACACTCTGAACGCAAAATATGAATGATTTATATGCAATATTACACTTAATACATGCATTTCATAGTGGAACAAGAAGCTGGGGGACCACTTTGACAACAGCCTTTCAATACAACACAACTTTACTGTTTGAGAAGCCAGCACTGTCAAAGATGTTAAAAACAAGCATGCACATAAAGCACATACAATAAAGAAATAAATACATACATGCATTCAGAGAATGTGACATTTTTTCTGATCTGAACATTTAATACCTTTTTAAATAAACACACTATATATGTGACCCTGGAGCACAAAACCAGTCTTAAGAGTCAATTTTTTAAAACAAGAGATTTATGCATCATCTGAAAGCTGAATAAATAATCTCTCCATTGATGTATGGTTTGTTAGGAGGACAATATTTGTCTGAGATGCAACTATTTGAAAATCTGGAATCTGAGGGTGCAAAAAAAATCTAAATACTGATAAAATCATCTTTAAAGTTGTCCAAATGAAGTTCTTAGCAATGCACATTACTAATCAAAAATTAAGTTTTTTATATATTACAGTAGGAAAATTTACAAAATATCATCATGGAACATGATCTTTACTAAACATCCTAATGATTTTTGCCATAAAAGAAAAATCTATAATTTTGACCCATACAATGTATTTTTGGCTGTTGCTACAAATATACCCCAGAGACTTAAGACTGCTTTTGTGCTCCAGGGTCACATATATACAGTATATTAGGAATGCATGAACTATTAAAATGCAATGCAAATGCTAGTTACTTTGGATAAACGCATCTGCCAAATGCATAAGTGTAAAAAAAAGATTTTCCTTTTTAACGTTGCACTAATTATATTGCATTTTTTGACAAATCTAGCGATCATTATTTGTCTCACAAGTATCAGCATTAACTAATACAACATTTTTCATTTTAATAATGTATTAATAAAGGTCGAAATTAACATGAACTCAAATTAAGAAGTATTTTTCATTATTAGTTCATGTTAACTAATGTAAGTGTTACTAAGATTAGAGATTGGTTTCTGTGAATCCGTTCAAACCGGTGTTAATTTAGCGTTGAGATGCTATTATAATTTTTAATAATAATCTGAATTAGTTTTTATTATTATTTTTTTTATTATTAGTTTTTGTTTTTTTACATTTCTATATAGTTTTCTTTATTTTTTCAGCTTGAGTTTTAGTTCTGTTAATAAGGTGAACTAAATTAAAATTTTATTTTTAGATTTAATTTTATTTAAAATTACAATTTTTTTTTCTTTTTTTTTTTTAAGAGAGTCAATATATTGTTTGCTTGCAGCATTAATCAAAACTACTATCAGACGTTTCTGCATGGCATTTTTCATGCATTAAAATGAAACTCTATAAACTACTGTATATGAGTCTTAAATAATCTTTCATACCTTAAAAACACGATGGGTTCTGGTCTGGTTGCTGTAGGTTCAGGCGACAGCAGAGGACGGACAGACGGATGTCTACACTCTTCCTGTGGGCATTCGCACCGTTAAAGTCACCAGCACACAGTTTCTCATCAACAACAAGCCGTTTTACTTCCACGGGGTCAACAAACACGAGGACGCAGACGTGAGTGACAGCAGACGGGAACAAAACCAGACGATGCTGACCACTGACTCACTCTTTTATAGGAACTGATACCTAGAAATGACTGTGTGGCATTATATACTCGCTCTCACATCAGATCAGACCTGTACGCTTTCTGTCTTCTGTGGAATGCAGAAGTGTAGTGTTTACGCTGCTCTCCATGTGAAGTAGTTCATTAGACTCGTGCGTTATGTTCAGAGTCGGCTGAAATCATCTGATAGCTTTGCGTGTGGAGCAGACTGAAACTGTGTGCACATTTTCAGTCGTACTGCATCAAGAGATGCATTGTGTGTGTGACTGAATGAACACACACATGATCTTTTCTTTTAGATTTTATATATATAAGTTTTATATGATATATATATAGTATTATGAGTATTATGAGGTTTCCGTTAGTAATTTTATTAATTTTATCATTTTGTCATTTTGTTTTTTTTTTTTTACCTTTTTAAAAGATTTTTTTTTTTTTTAAATTTCAGTAATTTTAGTACTTAAATTTATTTCAATTAGTTGCCAAGGCAACATTTCTAATTTATTCTCATTCCAATTACAATGCAAAATTATTATTATATTTTTTAATTAATTTTAAATTTTATGTATAATCAAATTTCATTTATAATCAACATTCCATTTTAAATTTTACACTTTATTAATTTTGTTAACTCTAATAAATAATTCAATCTTATACTAATTAAAAATTATAATAATTATTAAATTTCAGTAAAATTAGTACTTAAATTTATTTTATTTCAATTAGTTGCAAAGGCTAATAATTAATTCAATAATTAATTCTATTTAATTCTAATTACAATTACAATAAAAAAAAAAATTAAACATCAAAAAAATTTTTATTAATTATTATTATTATTATTATTATTATTAATATTAAGCTTTTAATTTAAAAAATAACAATTTTTTCTTTTCACTTTATTTAAAGTTTTGGTAATTTTGTTACGTGCTTTTGTCATTTTTATTCTTTTTTTATTTAAATTAATTTTATTTTTGATTTAGTTTCAGTAATTGTAGTACTTTCATTTTTTTATATTTATTAATATTTTGAGCTTTTATTTGATGCATTTCCAGTTTCTATTTTATTTAAATTTTACTTTAAGTTTGAGTAATTCTGTTATAAGCTTTTTCATTTTTATTTATTTATTTTATTTTATTTATATCAATTTATTTGATGTATTTTCAGTTTTAATTTAGTTTAAGTTTTATACATTTTATTATGTGCTTTGGTCACTTTTATTCCTTTTTTGGAGGGGGGGTATATATTTAGCTTTAGTTTATTTCAGATTTAGTGTTAGTAAATTTAGGACTTAATTTCTAATATTTTCTAATTTGAATTAGAATGCAATTGTATCCTTTTATTTTTTAACTTTTATGCATTTTTAATTTTAGCTACATTTTTAGTAATTTTGTTATGTGCTTTTGTAATTTTAATAGTTTTTGTTTATTTTATAGGTCAGTTTATTTATTTTATTTTAGTACTTAAACTTGGACGTGTTTTAAGTGCTAAATGTGTTTTAGACTTGGACATGGGATGTCTCTCTTTATTTGATCATTAAGCTCGGTGTTAACACTCTGCTACGGAAGACAGGAAGTCACATGGGTTTGAAACGACAAGATCACAGAGTACATGCTGACAGAATGTTCAACTATTGCTGATATCAGCTATTAATTCACCCACACAGTACTTCTGTTATTATAGCTGATGTCTGCACACTGATCCTGTGAGAGTAAAACACTGCTGGTCTCCTCGCTGTGTCACAGATCCGAGGGAAAGGCTTCGACTGGCCTCTGGTGGTGAAGGACTTTAACCTGATGAAGTGGATGGGAGTGAACTCGTTCCGCACCAGTCACTATCCCTACGCCGAGGAGATCCTGCAGACGGCCGACCGGCACGGCATCGTCATCATCGACGAGTGTCCTGGGGTGGGAATCAAAGACATGTGAGACGCCGTCCCAACAAATACTAACACCTTTTACACAAATGTGCCACAGAAACAGCGTTCGCTCTCCTGCTTCATCTGTTGTTTTGTTGTATGTTGTTTTAGTATTATTTATATGCTTTTATAGTTTTTAATAATAATTAGAATTAGGTTTTATTTTCAGATTTTTAGTTTTCATTTTAATTTGTTTTTATTTATTTTTATTTTTTCCCCCTTCCCCTTTAATAGTTTTTTTTTTAGTTGTAGTAGTTTTATTATTTAAACATTTCAGTTAAATTTCCAAATTTGTTAAAGATTATTAATATTTTAAGTTTTAGTTTTTTCTTATATATTTCTTATTTATAATATATATATGATTTTTAATATATATATATTTAATTTATTTCTATTTATTTTATTTATTCATTTAATTTATTATTTAAATGTTTTTCACTCAATTTCAAATTTTTGTTAAAGATTTTTAATAGTTTGAGTTTTTTTCTTAATATTTATATCTAGCTTTATTTTAATTTCCATTTTAGTAATTTATTATTTAAACGTATTTCAGTTAATTTAAATTTGTTGTTCATTTAAGATTTTTAATAGTTTAAGTTTTAGTTTTTTTATATTTATACATAGCTTTAATTTATTTTTATTTCTATTTTAGTTATTAATAATTATAAAATAAAAGTATATCTCTGTAATTTCTCATTCATTTTAAATATTAATAATATTAAAAGTTTATTATTTATTTCTCTCCTTGTATTCATATATAACTTATTTTATTTTTATTTCCATTTTAATTTTGTTATTTAAAAGGTTTTCAGTTCATTTCTAATTTTTGTTGGTTTTATGATTTTTATGATTTTTAGTTTAAATTGTAGTTATTGTCGTAATATTTATATATAGCTTTCATTTATATTTTAATTTATTTATATTTATTTATTTTAATTTTATTTCACCTTCCCTTAACACAACCAATTTGTAATAGTTTTAGTTTAGTTTAGTTTTACAACATTTATAATTTCTATCTACTGAACTGTCGACACTGTCAGAAAATGGGAGCTGTGAAATCTCTTATTAATATTTTGAGCTTTTATTTTTAGATTTTATTTTAGTTTTCTTTTAAATTTTAGTGTAAGTGAGCTATTTTGTTAGGTGTACTTTTGGTTTATATTTCCATTTATTTTTATTATTTTTATTTCAGTTCAGGATGTTTTACACTTATTTTATTTTAATTAGTTGCCAAGGCAACATTTCAAATTATTTATTTTTTTATTAAAACATAACTTATTCAATCTTTAATCTAAACTAACAAAAACATTCTGTTCTGAGACTGTTCTAGATGCAGATAATCAATAAGTGTTTGTGGTCTATTTAACCGGTCTGTTCGTGAGGACGGTTTTTATTGTCTGTCTAGATACAGATACTCAATAAGTGTTCTGTTGTGCTGTGTGAGGATCTGTGCTTGTGTGTAGTCGTGTTTGTGGGTGCGTGTGTGCATCGGTGCGAGTGTGTGTGATCTGGGATGGGGGGTGTGCGGGTGTGTGTGTCTGTTTGTGTGTGTGCATGTGGGGCATACTGTGGCGTGTGTGTGTGGTCTGTGTGTGTGTGTGGACGTGTGTGCATCGTTGCGTGGTGTGTGTGTCCTGTGTGTGGGTGCGTGTGTGCATCTGTGCTGATGTGGGTTGGCGTGGAGGTGTGGGTGGGGGTGTGTGGTGTGTGTGCGGGCATGCATCTGTGTGTGTGGGGGTGTGGTGTGTGTGTCTGTGTGCATCTGCTTGTGTGTGTGCGTTTGTGGCCTGGTGGGGACGTGCAGCATCTGTGTGTGTGTGTGTGTTATGTGGGGTGGGGTGCATGCATCTGTGGGGGGGGGTCGTTGTGTGTTGTGTGTGTGTGTACGGTGTGTGTGTGGGCGGCATGCATCTGTGGGGGTGGGGGTGCGTGTGTGTGCGCTAGTGTGTGGGAGTCTGCGTGTGTCCTGGTGTGTGTGTCCTGTGGTGTGTGTTCTGTGGGTGTCTGTGGTGTGTGTGGCGTGTTGTGGGTAGTCCTGTGGTCGTGCGTGCTGTTTGTGTGGTCTGTGTTTGAGTGTGCTTGTGTCTTTGTGTGTCCTGTGTGTGGTGTCTGTGTGTGTGTGTGTCTGTGTTTCTGTCTGTGTGTCTGTGTGTGTCTGTCTGTGTGTGTCTGTCCCTGTGTTTGGTGTCTAGTTGAGTGTGTGTCTGTGTGGGTGTTAGTGTCTGTCTGTGTGTGTGTGTCTGTGTGTGTCTGTGTCTTGTGTGTGTGGTGTGTTTGTGTGTTTTGTCTTGCCGTGTCTGTGTGTCTGTTTCTGTTGTGCGTGGTGTGCGTCTGTGATTTGTCTTTGTTCCTGTCTGTGTGTGGTGTCTGTCCTTTGGTCGTCCTGTCTTGTGTGGTGTGTGTGTGTGTGTGTGTGTGATTTGTGTGTGTAGTGTAGTTTGCCCTCAGCCCATTCGGGAACGTTTCTTCTGGCTCATCACCTGACGGTCATGGAGGAGCTGGTCCGGCGTGATAAAAAATGTGGTCTGTGGCCACTGATGTTCCTGTGGCCAATGAGCCCGGCGTCAAGAAATGGCCGCCCGCCGCGGATCTACTTCAAGTGAGTCAAAACTCAAACGAACCCTTAAATTAAATTCATTGCAGCAGATGAAAACGACACCACGACCACACCTGAAGGAAGAGAAGACAGATTAAACGCTGCCCTCCTGTTGTTGTAGCTCAGTATAAAATATGATGCAGTCCTAAATCCAGTTCCAGTGTTTTGACGGTAATAGTGCATCATATTCAGTGGTTTGTGTTTATAGGTCAGGTCTTGTTCAGCGGCTGTCTTCAGGTAGAAACACCTGCTCTGAGCCTCTTTAACACACCTGAGCATCAAAACACCAGAAACTTCTCATGGTCTAATAAATACTGAGTCTCAGCAGCTTGAGCTCTTGATGCAATATACATTCAAAAAAAAAAGCCAGAAAAAAATCAGCATAAAAAAAATAAAAAACCCCTCCCCATTCAAGTAATTAAAAAAAACATACATAAAAATAAAATACTTACATTCATCCAAAAAAAAAAAAAATAATAAAATTCAAAATAATTATGAATAAAAAAGTAAATAATTAAATTGATTAATTCAATAAAAATAAATAATAAAATTAAAATGCAATAAATAAAATAGCTAAAAATAAATAATAATAAAAAAAAAAAAAAATTTAACATTTAAAGAAACACTGCAAAAGTCATAGAAATCAATTAACATTTGTATTTAATTAGACAGAAATTGCTTGTGGTGACTGTAATTGTTAAGATAATAGTTGAAAACCTGTTTAAAAAGATGCCTTGGCCCTTTTTCTTGTTTCAGAACATAGTTATGACTTATTTGTCATTACAGATGTACTATTATTGTATTTGTTAATATTTTAATTCGCTTTTATATGCATTTTCATTTTATTTGTAGTATAGGTTTTAGTCATTTTGTTAGGTGCTTTTGTTATTTTTATTCAATTTTACTTTTATTATTTTCATTTAGCTGTAATTTAAAGTAAATTTGAAATAATAATTAAATGAAAATACATTGCATAAAATAGATATAAATAAATAATAATTGCAATTTTAAATAAGATAACATTTAAATAAACACAGGAAAAGTGATGGAAATCACTGAAAAAATTCACATCAGCCAGAAATTATTTGTGGTGACTGTAATCGTTATAATTATTTTAAATAATAAAATAAGACATCCTCACGCAGTAATCATGAATGACAGGCAAAGTCAACACTTTGCAGGCAAAAAGTGTATGAATCCTGACTTTCAACTAGGAATAGATTAATAATTTTTTTAATGTTTATTTAACCCCCTGGAACTAAATTCTTGTTCAGAGTGTCAGAAAAACACGTTAGATGGTATTGAAGTGGTTGTGTTTTCTCGCAGGGAACTGGTGTCTCATACCAAATCTCTGGATTCCTCGCGTCCCGTCACGTACATCACAGACAGCAACTATGCCAGAGATCAAGGGGTGAGGCGTCGCTCTGTTCTCTTCACACATCTGTGTTCCAGTCATTTCTATGCTGCAAAGCCACCGTTTCACAGCCTTGCATCTGCTGACCTTTGATTCCAGCGGTGTAGATATTTCTTATAATCCTCACAGTCGTGACTTACTGACCTCGTCTCAACTTTCACTCTGATTCTAGTGTCTCATACTAATACATCCTGTGAATAGAGCTCATGCAGAAAAGATTTATCTTCACCTACAGATACCAGGTGTTTATCCAAACGTCTGCACTATACTACATTGATTTTTCAAAGTTGTAAATAAAACTTATTGTAGTGCATTTTACAGGAAAATACTATTTCTTGTAAATTGCATGAAGAATTGGGCAAATCAGATTTTTGTCATTCATATATTATATATATATATATAATTAATTATCATTTCCTAGCTATTAGAAAGTTTCTGCATAATATTTCAGTGTATGTTTAGAGCGTTTTATTTATTTATTTATTGATAGACAGATTGTTACAGTTATATATATATATATATATTCATGTTTTTTTTTTTGCTATAGATGTGCAAATCAGATATTTAGTCCTAATATATATATATATATATATAATATAAAATAAAATAGATGGATAGATATTTATTATTGATACATGTTACTTGTTTTTCAATTTCAAAATGTCATGTTTAATTCAATGTTACATGTCATTTCTTTGTAATTATTTCTGAAATTGACTAGCAATTTCTATATTTGGAGTATATTTACTTATTTTTATTTATCTCTCTCTCTCTATATATAGTATATGATATTGATAGAAATATAGACTAAAAATAAATAGGTATAATATATATATATAAACAAAACATATAATTTTACATATTAAAAAAAAAAATAAAAATAAAAATATATATATAATATTTTATATTTTATTTTTTAGACTTAATTTTTTAGAAATAAAAAATAAGCAAATCAGATATTTTGTCATAAGAATATTTATATTTTACATATAGATATAGATAGATAGATAGACAAATATTTATTATTAATACACTTGTTACTTGCTTTCAACCAAATTTCACGTTTAATTGAATGTTACTTGACATTTCTATTTATTTTTGAAATTTACTTTGTTTCTGAGTTAAAATTGTTTCTACACCTCGTTTTTTTCAGTGTATATCTGGAGATGAATCACAAACTCAGATTTTCAGGATCTTTTTCCACCCTCACCGTTACGCAGGCTTTTGCTACTGTACCTTTAAGAACAATAAATGCAAAAAATATCTATTCAACTTGCAAGTCACAGATCAAGTGAAAATATATAATAGTGGATGAATAGTGTTGGTGTGTTGTGCTGCTCAGGCTCCGTATGTGGACGTCATCTGTGTGAACAGCTATCTGTCGTGGTATCATGACCCGGGACACACCGAGCTCATCAGTCTTCAGCTCAACACTCAGTTTGATGACTGGTTCGGAAAATACCAGAAGCCCATCATCCAGAGCGAGTACGGAGCGGACGCCGTGTCCGGCCTACACAGCGTGAGCATTTAGACTTTTTTTTATATATTTTTTTTTACCCAGCATTGACAGCTGTGTGAAGAAGTGAACCTGACGTGTTTGTCGTCCTGCAGGATCCACCCATGATGTTCACAGAGGAGTACCAAACAACGGTCCTGCAGAACTACCACAACGTGTTCGACCAGAAGAGGAAGGAGTTTGTGATCGGAGAGCTGATCTGGAACTTCGCCGACTTCATGACGGCTCAAAGTAGGAAACCACCGCAGCCTTCTCCTGTGCTCTGAACCGGTTCTTCTGGAACACACATTATCTATCACACTTCTCACTCATGCACGCTTCAGAGAAGACGATCAGAAAACATGTCCGATGGATCTTTAGTCAGCTGTGTGGAATCTGCATGCTTTATATCCACATTTCTTCTCTGATTAATAGATGAAACTCATAGTTTTGAAGTTTAAAGCAGCAGTTCGTGCAAAAATGCAAATGTGCTGAAAACGTCCTCACCCTCAGATCTTCTGAGAGTTTGTTTCTTCATCAGATTTGAATGGGTGCCGTCAGAATGAGAGTCCAAACAGCTGATAAAAACATCTGGACTGGAGTGCTCTGCACGTGAATGGGTGCCGTCAGAATGAGAGTCCAAACAGCTGATAAAAACATCTGGACTGGAGTGCTCTGCACGTGAATGGGTGCCGTCAGAATGAGAGTCCAAACAGCTGATAGTCACTCCAGTCCAGATGTTTTTATCAGCTGTTTGGACTCTCATTCTGACGGCACCCATTCACGGCACCCATTCACTGCAGAGCACTCCAGTCCAGATGTTTTTATCAGCTGTTTGGACTCTCATTCTGACGGCACCCATTCACTGCAGAGCATCCATTTGCTGAGACACTGATGCAATGCTGCATTTCTCCAAATCTGATGAAAAAACAAACTCATCCTGATCTCAGATGATCTGAGGGTGAGGACGCTTTCAGCAAATTTACATCTGTTTCTTTAAGGAAGCATGCATCTCTCTCTCTCTCTCTCTAGCCATCACTCGAGTGGTTGGGAATAAGAAGGGAATCTTGACCCGGCAGCGTCAGCCCAAAGCCGGAGCGTTCCTGCTGCGAGAGCGATACTGGAGGATCGCCAATGAGACGGGTGCGCTGCCCGCCAGGGCCAGGTCTCCCTGACAGTGAGCCGGATCAGCTGCTTCCTGAGAGGGAAAACCAGGTCAAAATGGACTGTTTATCAAGTGGAAGTGCCTTATATGTGCCACACGGACGATCACACCTGTGGGGAAAACACACGGATCTGTTCTTAATGGAGTGATTGTGTGAGGAAGCCATGCTGTTTGTTCTTTATAAAGACACTCAATATTTTTTTTTTTTTTTTAAAGTCCTGAATCGCTGCAACACTATTAAACTGGAACAGGAATATTTTTTTCTTAAATGTGTCTTTTTTTCAGCTGGGATTCATATTGTGAATGTTTGCAATGATATGTTTGATAATCTCATGAAGCCTGTCGTGAACATGTCCAGGTCACATTTCACCTCCATAGAAAGAAATTACATTTTGTTTAAAGATCATTAAGGACCATTTAACGACCAGCAAGATTTTTTTGCATTATTTACATTATAATTAAAACACGTTTCTCCCCACATTCATTACTGTAATGCAATATATATAAATATATAGATATTATTTGTTATATATATATATATATATATATATATTTAATGAGAACCTAATAATATTTTTTAAAATGTATTACAGTAATAACATTATTTAATGAGAACCTAATAAGATATTTTATATATAATGTATAATATAGTATTTTTTTAATGTATTACAGTATAACATTATATAATGAGAACCTAATAAGGATCATCACTGAGAATGAGAACTGCAATAATAATAATAATAATAATAATAATACAGATTTATTTCAATGAGAATTTGAGGGGTGGGGGGGCAGTTATATTATTCAAATTGCAAAGTAATTATATATCATAGAATTATTTGTTGTATTGCCTTAATGCAGATTTAAAATTTAAAAATAATTGCATTACAGTAATAATATCTATTGATGATCTATTAAGGAAAAATATGAGAATAAGGAATCATCATTGAGAATAAAAAACTGTATATATTTTTTTTTAAAAGTCAAAATAAATATACAAAAATATATATATTTTTTTTTTGAAATTTAATTTTTCTTTTTTTTTTTTTTTTTTTTTTTTGAGGTGAAATGTGACCAGGATTTTTTTTTTTCCCCCACTGGCAGTAGTTAAGTAAACTGTCTTATTTTTTTTATTATGAATTTTAATCAACTTATAATTGGCTCCAGTCTTTCATGACCAAAATATTTCTTATTTTGAGGTGTTTGTGCTTAAGTGACCAGTTGATGATTTTTGTATGACAGAGTGTGCTTTACTTTAATAACTTCATAAGCAATATGTGAATAAATCCTTTGTTTGTGGACATTCCAGACGTTCCCCAGCGATGTCATCAAAATAAATGGCATTCCAACAAGATCATCCCTGAGATTCATTAATGCTCATGTTATTGTCTTCAGATCTTTTGTCTGAAACACACACTGGATGTTAAAGGGACAGTTCAACCAAAAATGAAAATGTGCTGATAATGTACTCACCCTCAGGTCAGCCGAGATCAGGATGAGTTTGTTTCTTCATCAGATTTGGAGAAATGTAGCATTGCATCATTTGATCACCAATGGATGTGAATGGGTGCCGTCAGAATGAGGGTCCAAACAGCTGATAAAAACATCAGAAGTAATCCACAGCACTCCAGTCCATCAGTTAACATCTGGAGAAGACAAAAGCTGAAACAAATCCAGCATTAAGACGTTTTTAACTTCAAACTGTTGCTTCAGGCAAAAATACGAGGCCATAATCCATAATAACGCTTCCTCCAGTCAAAAAGTGGAATCTGGAGAGAAATCTTTTCTTTTTTTCCAGCATTTCCAGAAACTCTCCAACTGTTAATACAGCATGCATCATTGCTGTGAATTGTTACCATGGAAACAGTTTTACTGCATGCTAATTTTAGAAGGTGGTCTATAAAGAACGTTTAATTAACAGACGGATGAAGTCTGAATCGAGGCATGATAAATGTAAAAATACTGGTTCAAAAATAATCACAAGCATGTTGACCAGTGAATCACTTATGATGCGATACTTCCTGTCATGACCGTGTGAAGCCAATAAAGACAGTAAACCTCCGCAAGAAGAATCTTTGTAGAATATGAACTAATCTCGGTTCATAGACTTCCTTGATTTTAGAAGTTATACATCTATGATGAGACCCGTTTCTGAATAATTTATTGCATCTGTAAATAAAATTAAAAAATCCAAGTACTTGGCAGCAAAGAAGAAACCTTATTAAAATTTGGAATTAATTATCCACAGAAAAGAACTATGTAACAAATCTACATTACAATATGTGTATTTTTGTCTTGTTTTCAAATACAAACATTCTGAAATTAAGAATGCAAAATTATATCCTTTTCTTGGATTAAGTAAAAAAAAAAATAGTAAACAAGAAAGAATATAAATACTTTTCAATTTCTCAGAAAACAAGGCTTCTTAGATCATTTTATATATTATTTTAAGAATTTAGACATTTGCATTAGAAATTAAAGACCAAAATGCTGAAAAATAATTTAATTAAATTTAAATTAATTAAATTTATGCATTTAGCAGACCCTTTTATCCAGAGCGACTTACATGCATTCAGGCTATCAATTTTACCTATCATGTGTTCCCGGGGATCGAACCCCCAAACCTTGCGCTTGTTAAAGCAATGCTCTTGTACAGGGAGCACAAATAAAGACCAAAATGCTGAAAAATATATATAGGATTTTTATTTACTTTGTAATAGAGATCTTTAGGAATTTTTTTGGTCTTGAAAATGTCTTTAAAAATCACACTGGAATTGTGGAATGCATTGCATTGTGGGAAAAAGTATCTCATGCAGTGAGCTCTAGTTGCATACTGCACGTTTGCCATGCATTCAAAATAATTCACACACCCTACGCACTGCATACTTCATAAATAGTGCTGTGGGAAGAGTGATACCGTAGTATACTATTCCAAACACAGTCTATGTCAGGTCTTAACAACTCAGCCCACTGAGGTCAGAGGTCAAAGTACAAAAGGGCTCCGAGAGGTCAGGGGGAATGTTTTAATGGCAGATCAAATCCACACAACAATGACACGTGTTCATGTTCACTGCAGTGTCTCCTCCAGCTGATTCCCAGACACAGAATTCCTCCGAAACACGGCACCCATGTAAGAAAATACAGCATTTTTCACTTATATTTGGCAAATACAGAAGCAAACCGAAACAGAGTTTACTCTCCACAAACAAAATACCCCAAAAAGGTACAACTGGAAATAAAAGCCGACACCAAACATGAAATCTCCAATCCATCCGTTTCTCATGTCTGCTCATCTTCTAAAATATCTATAACGTTAACAGTCTGT
The DNA here is from genome assembly GCF_018340385.1 of Cyprinus carpio. Lineage (NCBI taxonomy): Eukaryota > Metazoa > Chordata > Actinopteri > Cypriniformes > Cyprinidae > Cyprinus > Cyprinus carpio. The sequence goes on along the minus strand of NC_056576.1, from coordinate 4,156,260 downwards.
ACATCTACAGGGGCTCGTCGTCATCAGGACGCCCCGACAATTACATCAGGAAATAAAAACAAGAACAACAAAAAAAAAAAAGCTATTTATTTACTATCTGAAACTCACATTGTACGACTGAAGAAAATATGAGTCTAAAATAATACATACATTAGATACAAGGAACAACCAAATGATTTAGGTGTACATTTTTTGCTTTTTTAAAGGTGAGTTATGAGACAATAACACCGCAAATATTTCAATGGACAGACTTGTTGTGAATCATGCTAAACTTAAAGGCCCAGTGGACATACAGAAGGCACTTTTAATGAATTTAACGTTGTGAAGGCAACCCTTTTAGGTCATTTTTGGGGGATCTTGTCATTCCTTGTCATTTGAATTAGATTTAAATTTAATATGCAATAAAACATTGGGGTTTTTTCCCCAAAAAGCCTTAGAGGTCATCTTGTTTAAAGTCAACATAACATCAAAACCCACTATTTACTTTCTGAATGCACTGCAAAAATGATTTTCTTACTAAGTTTTGTTATTTTCCAGTACAAAACACTCTTAAATTAATATATATTTACTTTAGAAGCGAAATGAGTCTTTATTTAATTAAATGAGTTTTTACTTAAAACAAGAAAAATATCTGCCAATGGGATCAGAAAAATAAAATTAATTCAAAAAAAAAAAAAAAGCAGATTTTTTTTTCTTGTATGAAGCAAAAACTCTCTTCATTTTCATATTTATACATTTTTTTACTTAGAAAACAAGACTTAATATCTTACATTGCTTCTCAAGTAAATGTTTCTTGATTTATGAATGTTTAGATAAAAATACTGAGTACTGAAATCATTTTTTGGCTACTCTAACAATTCACATTATTACAATGTTCATAATCTTTCGCCAACGCACATAAAGCGACTTTTAAGACCATGCTGCTCAGGTTATTGGTTAATAATAAAAAACATGTACACAATCAGATCCTTTTCACAATCCAATTCACAATAAATATCCATTTCCACTCTGAAACACATCATCACATTCTCAAGTAAAAAGTGTTGCAGACTCTTTCATGTTGACTTTAATTGGAGAAATTATGTTCTGGCATCATAATTAGTCTGTGTGAAATACATAAAACCAACAGAACACGCGACTAATGTACAAATCACATCAACTCTGCTGTAGAATTGAGCTGCGAAACTCCAACCACCACTCGATTTGTTCACAAGTTTGGCTGAAAACACGTTACGCCAAGTTCAGCCGCACAGACAAAGACGGCAACCACAAGTTGTGCTTCACAAAAGCATCATCAACTAAAGAAAGGTCAATAAATTAAACCAACCGGTCATGGAATAACTCAACATCACCAAGCCATAGAGTTTAGTTTGGGTACAAACCATTTTTAAATTATTGTGACCGAAAACAAGACTTTTGATGTTTTCCAGTAAACGTTTTCAGTGTTTTGTCAACTGAACAATCGACCAACGGTCTGTCACTTCAATTCAGTTCAACTCATCCCATTTCTATGTTCCAGTAGCTCCCATCATGACACCTGATGGCCATTTGAAGATTGAAATGAGCTCAACATCACCAGAAAACGAGTTTAACGAGTTTGGAGTAGTTTGACGTGTGCAATACTGTCTGGGTTGGATAGTTGGTCGATTCAGATCAAGTTTTTTCATTGTGAACTGACAAAATAATGACTTTCAATGTCTACAACAGCGCAAGTGCTGACATAAAACAAAAAACTCTTAAAAGTAAAGGTTTCAAAAGGGGTTGCCATAGAACCACCATTTTTGGTTCCCCAAAGAACCTTTGTTAGTCTGAAGAACATCGTAGTATTTTTTTTTTCATTAAAAAGAACCTTTTGCGGAATGGAAAGAGTCCATTGATGTTAAAGGTTCTTCAAGGAACCATCAATGCCAACTAAAACCTTTATTTTTAAGTGCATCAGTGATGTTGTGGATCCGAATGCACGCACGGAAAACTCTGACACCAAATAAAACTTCAAGAGGGACTAAAACTGGCAGGTTTTGACTCTTCTGTTGCATCCGTTGACATTAAAACATCAAAATAAAAAAACTAAAAACAAAAACTGAAAGGTATAAATAAATGTGATCAATAATAATGGGTACCACTAATTTCACGGAAAGGTCAAGGGGTTTCTGGGTTGCAGAAGAATGGTAAATTACATTACAGTAGTACAGTAGATGCAGCTCATGTGATGTCTCTCGTACCACTCGCGTGAAAATCACCAACTAAACACAAAAATTATAAGAAACAGTAGCTTTGAGTGTGAAGGACTGGCCCAGTGGTTCTCAAATGCAGTCCTCGCGTACCACCACTCTGCACATTTTGTATGCATCTCTCATCACTTCAGATGTTTGTTCTATTCGACTGTTAAGTACCCTGTGATTACCACAAACGTAAGTTTCTGACGAGTGTAATAACAATATTTCTTTCGATCTGAAATTGTTGGAATTACCACAAACGTAAGTTTCTGACGAGTGTAATAACAATAAGTTTGTTTGTTCATGGAGAAATGTAGCATTGCATCACGTCCTGACCAATGGATGCTCTGCAGTGAATGGGTGCCGTCAGAATGAGAGTCCAAACAGCTGATAAAAACATCATAATAATCCACAATTAATCCACACCACTCCAGTCCAGATGTTTTTTTTTTTTTTTTTGGTCAGCTGTTTGGACTCTCATTCTGACGGCACCCATTCACTGAAAATGTCTTAATGTTGGATTTGTTTCTTACAAACATGCAGCTTTTGTCTTCTCCAGATGTTGGAGTGCTGTGCATTACTGTGATGTTTTTATCAGCTGTTTGGACTCTCATTCTGACGGCACCCATTCACTGCAGAGCATCCATTGGTCAGCAAGTGATGCAATGCTACATTTCTCCAAATCTGATGAAGAAACAAACTCATCTACATCTTGGATGGCCTGAGGGCGAGTAGGTTTTCAGCAAATTTTCACTTTCTGCAAAGTAATCCTTTAAAAACGGGTGTTACGAGCGCTGGCAGAGAAATAAATAATTCTTAAGTCTGTTGACTTGACAACTTCATCTCAATTCCAACATGACAAATACAGCATTTATTCTGGATCAAGAAACCCCTTAAGATGAGTAAAATGCTAAAACACACACACGAAGAATAACTCGCACAATCCCTGTTGAAAGCACTCACTGAAAGTGACGGACATGCCATAGATTGGGACTTTTTAATGTTTCGACGGTAAAACACAAACTAGTCTGGAATATTGCTTTGCGGCAGCTATTTACAGAACTGCAAAACAAACGAATAAAAAAGTAGTCACAGACAAATCAGAGCTACACACATTCAGCTCACATTCGTCCGTGTTTTATGAGTGGTCCTCTTCCAAAACAACAAAATTAAAAAATCTGTAAACATAAACAAATTACACTTTATTTTTCGTTTCAATGAT